>NC_046657.1:87507128-87523636 GCF_010883055.1 Belonocnema kinseyi
AGGGCGCATACTTTGAATAAAATATTTGTTATCATTCTCTTGAAATAAATGTGTTTTTTTCTTGAAAAAATACCGGTTTCATATGTATACACCTGATAGATACATTTATTATGTATAGTATAAATATAGTATAGATACATTTGTTCACTCTCTGTTCGCCGTTGAGCCCATCAGTAACCTCCATGTGAATCTCTTCCTTGAGATCGCCGTACAGAAACGCTGTCTTCACGTCCAACTGTATAAGTACGACGTCTTCTTGGGCGACGAGTGCTGGCAGCACGCGTAGAGAGTCGTACCACACCACCGATGAGAACGTCTCATTGTAGTCGATTCCTTCTCGTTGTTGGAAACCTCGCGCGTACAGACGAGCTTTGTATCGATACAACTTGTCCTGTTGAGTCGACCAGTTTCTTGAACCCACTTAGAGTCAATAGTTTTCTCGCCAATTTCCTTCGGCATGATCGTCCACGTGTTACTTTTCTCGTGAGCAGCCAATTCCTCGTGAACCGCGTCGATCCATTTAGAGAAGTCTTCTCCATCAATCGCTTCTTTAAAATTCGCGGGAGCATAATACTCCGTTAGATTTAACTCGTACTGTGAATCATACCTCGCTAGCCATTTCAGTCCCGTTCGGTCTCGGAGTCGATGAGGTTCGACAGGCGGCTGCTCGTTCTCGGTACTTTCTGGAGCTCCGGCCTCGCGATCGTCGACTGTTGGCACCGCCGATGCGTTATCGACTGTCGGTTCAATCAACACCTCTTGTACGTGATCGTTCTGCACTGCATTCTCGATGTCTACGCCAAGTCCTCCGACGGAGAACGTCAGCTCATAAACCTCAGATACGATCGTCGACGGCTTCACTTCATTCTGCTTCTCATTAAACACGACATTTCGCAACACCGCTACACCTTGCGTCTCGGGATTGAAAACTCTGTAGTTGGCGGAATCCCCTTCGTACCCGACGAACAACACCTTCTTCGACCTTGCGACGAACTTTTTCGTGAATTGTTTGGGTATGTGTACGAAAGCTTCGGATCCAAACACCCTGGCGTGACTCAAGTCGGGCTTTTCTCCAATGCAGATTTCATTCGGTGTTCTCTGTCCTCTCCTGTCCGACGACAGCACGCAATTTTAAAGATATACGCCCTACTAGCAACGTCTGACTTGTATGCCAGAGGCCAGAGTCTGGCCCAGCGTCTGCTCCCTCTAGTCGACCAGTCTGGCGCGGGAAATGATCAGACCAGCACGAAAAACAGAATCTGGTGAATAAAGGAACCAGATTCTGGTATATTGTTTAAACACTAGTAATTAATGTAGAAATTAATTAATTAATATTATTCCACGTTTCGCAGCATATTTAAAAAAATACAAACATTGTTGAAAGAAAATTCAGTTTTAAGCCGTTTCCCCCAAAATATATTTGCTATTTAACAGTTGGTAGCCCTGCTATGAGTTGTTTTGTGATCCATAAGTGTTATGGTTCTTATCAATTTTCGATCTCCACCTTTTTTCGAATTTTTGGAATTGAAGTACCTGTATATAAAGTATATTCAAAGTACTTAAAAATATAAGCTAAGCAGAAAATTTAAGAATTTTTACTGCCCTCACGCATGCCCAAACATTCAAGCTTATACGACAAGATGTAATGTTTGTAATATTTCAGTGTCTCCTGAAATGTTGTGACGTCTCCGCAGTATGTTCTCCCAGAAAGGGCTAAAATATAGTGATCGCACAATGCACGTTTATTCAAGTTTCCTAGACGCTCGTGCCAGACCTTTAAACTCGTCGCCGTCACATTAGTTTCGTCTACACTTCATGCATTTTTCACGCGGAAAAACATTCGAAAAATTTCGTTCGACTGTTTGACACCAGTCGCCACGATCTTACCTTTGTCCATCAAGTCCACGCAGTCGCCCGCGAATTTCACTTTGAGGCCTCTCGAGGTACATACGTCGACGGAAAACAGATTGCTTCGCACGGTCGGTACATAGAGCATGTTCTCGATCCTCGCCTCGTTCCACACGCCGTCCACGAGTTTCTCGATTATTATAGTTCCTTCGCCGACCACTTCGCACACGCCATCGTTACCAACCGACATCGTCGTGTTTTTCTTGCCCGGCTGTGGCCACCTATTCTTTAACTCTGTAGACAGTCCACTACACTAACTCGACACTCTACCGATCCTCGCACCAAGAGAAGGGATACGGGCCTTCTCGAAACATCGGCTGCGCACGCATATAAGCTTTTAGACAAAGCACGTTAAGCAGATTCAACCGTTTTTATAAATTAATATGTTTATAATTTCAAAGACAGTTTATTTATTAATTGATAAAATAGGATATTACCATTCGAGTTGCAGCACTTTGCAGATAATTTTTGACTTTATCGACGTTTAAAGTTTCTTTTTTTCTCCGCTAGAAACCGCTAAAAGCGCTCCAAAAATAATGATAGGTTTCATGTGTGCAGATATACTTATCTGTTGATTTGCAACGAATATATAAATTTTATTGTTTAAATTAATTTTTTTAAATGTTTAGATGATTTGATCCAAAATTTGTCTCAGTGCTCAATATACACGAATCAAAAAATCTGAAATGCATCAAACCAAAACCTATCTGCAAAGTACTACAACTGGAATGGTAATATCCTATTTTATCAATTTATAAATAAACTTTATTTGAAAGTGTGAAGGGAGTAGTGTGAGGAAGGGATATACAATTTTTAGATTGATCCAGAATTCTTGTGCTATTTATTTAAATAACGCGTTCGTTCCGCAACACTGCTCCGACCCAGGTTGCTGATTAATCTTTCTAGCAATCACCCCAAGTGAAGATCTACACAAAGTCGTCACGTGAGGTTCCCCACTTGGGTCCATTAGTATCCAAGGTCTTTTGTTTGAGACGTCATTTACTCTACTGACACTCTTTTTATTAACATCTTTCCGCCATACTTTTCTGCCCTAACATACTTCTCAAGCTTCTTTTACGTCCATGCATTGTTTCATGTAGGCTCTTATGTTTCTGTGGCTTCTTATTTCTCTTCTAACTGATGTATACAAACGTCTTTTAGATATTTTTATTTATTCTTTCAAATTCTAAACACGATATCTCAATCCGCGTGGACACAGTGAGGACCAAAAAAAAAAATGAAAATAATTTTTCATCATTACTTTTTCTCGGATAATTTTTTTCAAAATTATTACTCAAATTAAATATACAAACGCAATTTATTGTCTCATTCCCTAAATTCCAAACTTTGAGAGCGATATATCATTGCGTTTGGAAATGGTGAACAAAAAAAAATATGTTCGTACCCAGCGACTGGTTTGGCCACGTGGTCACCGAAGAGCGTGCCCTCAATGCGAAAAAATGCTGCCAGCTTTGCGGGAACATTTTCATCACGCGCTTAGCACGTGGCTCGCTACTTTTGTAAATTTGGGTGCGCCCAGGGCACGCGACTGTTGGTTCTCTCATTTACCGCCCGATAATGTATTTACCTCGTGCTACGCGCTCGGACTTTGTATTTCTCCCACATTTGTGCGCAGGCATTTTTAAATTAAAAGTCAACAAACCGACAACTGTAAGTTGGTGATTGTAAATTATCTTTTGTTAAAGCTCCTCTGGCTTCAACAAAGACATTGGCATCACGAATCTCGTGCTTCACACCCTATTTGGTCTAAAATGTGAACTTTTCTACACTACATGCAATACTACCCTAATAACACGGAACGTTCCTGGAACGTTCCATGCTATTAGGGTATTATATCAAATGTATATTATATTTCTTTTGCAACTCGGGCTGGTACTGCTTATTCAGATGCTAGAAAATAATGTACCAATTTTATTTTTCATAATTACTGTAATATTTGCTATTTATTTTGCACTAATTTTTAATCTCAGCTACCATGAAAAATGTATCATTCTAATAAATTCATATTATTACAATTGATAATATGTATCAGTATCGAAACATAAGTATATTCATTATCGTGCTCGAAGAACATTTCTAGATATAATTTAGACGAACAATTTTATTAGTTAAAATGTTATTGTAGCTTGTGTCGTTTCTCCAAAGATTTGATTTCTTTATTGTCAATGCTATTTTTACGGATAAAATAAAAAGTACCCTTCCTATCAAAAAGTAAACGAAAAAAATATGCCTACGGCGCAGCACATTCTCGTTGCGCGCTGCGAGCGCGGCGCTTCGCGCCAAGTTTGAACGCGCCTACGGCGCGCGGTGAAGCTCTTGCGCTTCGCGCTCGTTTTCGTACGTTTCATGCGTATACTTCAACTACATTTTCTCAAATATCGTAAATTCTAAAAATTAAATCAAAAAGTTATTAACATTTTTTTTGCTTTTTTTGAAAATTATTCAAATTGTTGAAAAGCATATAACTTTTTAAAGTTTTATCGAATTTAAAAATGTCATGAGGATAATTTGCAAGTCTTTTTGACGCGTACCAGAAAATGTGACAAAATTTCTGAGAATCCAAAAATTTTTATTCAAATTTTGAAAGAGCTCAAATTTTTTGAATTTTTGTCTAATCGAAAAATTTAACTGACATGTTTTCTAAATATATTTGATATATAGTGATAAATTTAAATGAAATTTCCTAATCTTTTAGAAAAATATTTTTTTTTCTATTTTTCTGAACATTTTCAAACTTGTCAAAAGTATATGACTTTTCTAATTTTCATCGAAATTGATAATTTTATTTGGAGAATTTGCAAGTCTTCTACCCATCTATAAGAAACTTTGACCAAAATTTCTAAAATTAAAAAAATTTGAAAATGCTCTAATTTTTTAAATTGTGGGCTAATCGAAAAATTCGGCTATAATTGTTTTAAAATATATTGGGTATCTAGTGAAAATTTCGAATGAAATTTTCATATCTATGAAAAAAATAATTTTTTCTATTTTTTGAAAATTTTCAAATTTTTGAAAAGTATATAACTTTTCTAATTTTCATCAAAATTAAAAATTTTATTTGGATAATTTGCAAGACTTTTACTCATATAAGAGAAACTTTGACGAAAATTTATAAAATCTTAAGAAAAAAAATTTCAAAATGTTGAAAATGCTCTAAATTTTTTAATTTTGGTTGGAAATGTCTGATTAACGAACTTAACTTTCATTTTGGGGACCTTCAGAAGTATATGAAAGGCAGAATCGATTGGACAAATCCTTCAAAAGTTAGCGTGGCAAAAACATTCAGGTAACCATACATACAGGCATACAGACATACATACAGACATACAGACAGACACAGGGCAAATTTTATGATCATCCGATTCTGTGCATGCTGAAACGTAAAGATCCGTTAAAACCTAGAGATCGAAAATTTGGACGATTACGTTACACTCTCATGAATGAGAATGTAAAAATTTTTTGTGTGCATGATTTTTATCAACTCATCTTTTGTTAAAAGTTGATTTAAAAAAAAAGAATTTTTCTGTCAACAAGTGCATGATCAATACATTTGTTTATTGAATTTGTTTAAAAAATCATAAGATTAATCAACAAATGATAAATTTTACTAAAATTATCATAAAGTTCCTAATTAAATAAATGGACATCGAGAAAAAATTAATTGTTTCTGTCGAGAAACGCCTGTCTAACACGAATTATGGCGTGCGATAAAACTCGGTTAACATGAAACCGGGTTCAAGAATTTTGAAGGCACACATATTTATCCGTACTGTGAGAATTCAAACCTAAATTTAAAAAATTTAATACTCGTCATATGGAAGTTCAATGACTAAACTAACTCCCTTTGCGCCCGGTCAGCAGAGGTTGGGCACCGATTAAGGTCAGGCACATATATGTACAATTTAAATGAGTGCTCGTTCCCGCCAATCATGTGATTTAGTTTTTCTTTTAAATTCCGCGATAATGCTAATTTTGAGTCTAGTGACTTGACGCATTACGCAAAACTCAACTCAATTCCGCAATCATGAGACGCCACCCTTAAACCTTAGGCCTTCCAAATACAAAAACTTCTTAGTTACAAAAATATTTTTAGATGAGTAATTTTATAGAAAAAAGGAATAATTATTCCATTAATAAGCTACTTTTTGTTGTAACATTACCAAATATTCTAATTTTTGGGAAAAAATTTTGCACAAAAGTTATTCCTATCAATAAAATGAAACTTTTTTTGTCAAACAAAATTTTGTTGTTAAAATGAAACTTTTGAAGAAAAGACATTTATATATGGAGTGGACTTTTTCGCTAAAATTTGGAGTGAATATTTTAGCCTTATATTGGGCATGACTTTAGCGTGCACTGCTATATTATTATAGCTGTATCCGAAGTAAACTTGTTTGACGCAAACTATTTAATTTCCGTGAAAATAGAAAAGTGCGCTTCAAACATTCTTAGAGTAAAGTACCACGATGGTACACAAAATGCCCAAATATCAAATTGAGTTATAGTATCGCATCAAAAAGTTGCTCAATGAGTAGTTTTCATTTGTTACCTATTGTAGTTGCCAACTCTTTATAATGTTTTGATACTTAGGGGTTTTGTGTAGAACGTAATATTTTTTCACCAAATTCAAAATTTTCGATATTTTAATGGACCAGACATCGATAATTTTAGAAAGACATCTTTTTCCTTTATATGGAGTCTGCTGAATATATAAATCTGCTAGAAAATCAGTAGATTTTTGACTTTGGTAGTTGCGCGCGCTTTCCACAACTAAAAACCTCAGAGCGGAAATTTTAATTGTAAAAGCGGTGAAACCACTTTAAGATTTTTTTACTGGGCTATAAACCAAAGCACAATGTCAAATCTGTGAACTTTTAGTAGCGTATGTTCCAATGAACTACCAAGATTTTTATCATAATTTTCAAACATTGCGCAGAAAAACTGTGAGCATGCAAAGAATTCAATTTGTAGCAAGTGACAAATATTATGCAGGTATATTTTTGGGATTTCGTCAAACTATTAGATGTTATATTTTTAGGGGGGATTTCTGTAATGACTTTAACTTTTGTTCATATTTCAGGCAGTCTGTCTGTAAAATTGTAAGCAAAATAACTTGTATTTTAAGTGTAGGTTTCCCTGTAATATCACAGTGGCAAAAAAATGATTTTATCCTTATAATATCTTAAATTGATATATTTATCCATATATAAATACGAATTTGGTCAATTGCAGACCTGGACGGTCGAGCTACGATCCTTTGTGACAGACTAAAATCACAAGCATCTTGTAGGGCAGATCCTCGCTCGCTCCAGCGGTAGCGATAGGGGTTTCCGTGCGTTGTTTAAATTCCTCCGTAGAGTCGGTGCCCGTATTTATAGACTTCGCGTGGAATCAGGCAAGTGAGTGTAGGACAAGTACGAGTGGAGTTGTGGTGCCGCGTCAAAATCACACCTTCCTGGTGAAGACGGCTTTCTGAGACCATGTGGCGATGCCTTCCCGACAGAATGATGCTTTCACCGGCTTGTCATCTGCATCCTTATTCAAGTTCTGCAGGTCGAACCCTCAAATACCGATTTATCGACATATTCATCCCAAGAAGATGATCCTGACTGAAGGCACGTTGTTACTTAAAATTGGAATAGTTTTACTTTACCTTGTTGGCTTGACGCTTGGGGAGTATTGGAATACGGTAAGCTTATAAGTTGTAATAATTATATTACTGTAATTATATAAATGTACATAATGCAAAGACTAACATCAAGCCGGACTGAAGGCACTTGCAAATAGTGGTGTATTTTGATCACAAAATAATACTCTTATCTTTAATTGAAACGTAACTATCATTGACATTTTACCGCCCTCTATGTACTTTAATGGTAACCACTGAAGTTAGGTATTGGTATGTTAGGCTTGCAAGAAAAAATTTCTGTTATAGTGTTATATAGTGTTATAGTGTTGAAATGTGTATGTGCATTGATGATGCATTATATATTAGGGTGGGTCGAAAAAACCAAAATTTGGAAATCAAATTTGGAACTATGTGAAAGTGTTTTTTCTGACAGTTCTTTAAGAAACTTTCTCTAGGAAATAATGTAGCTTTAGTAGACCTCTGTTTTCAAAACATATTTTTAAAATCTATACAAACGGCGGAAGAATTATTTCAGATCTTTGAGGCTTTTATAATCATACAAATGCACCAGAAACAAATTGGACATGACTGAAAATTGACAATTTGCAAAAACACAAAACTCAATCTTTGAAAAATTGACTGTGCTTACATTTATTAATTTTTAAGCATGTCAAATTTTTTCTAGTGTATTTGTATTAGTAGAAAAACCTTAAATATTTGAAATAATTCTCCCGACGTTTCTGTAGTTAAAAATGTTTTTTGAAATACAATAATATAAAATCTATAAGAATGATCCTCTTTTCAAACACATTTCCTTAACGCGCACTCAGAAGGCCTTAAGTAAGAGACACCAAATTATAATCTATACTCTTTAAGTTTCCCAATACACTACTTTTGCATATGGTTTCAAATTAGATTTTTAAAATTTGTTTGCTTCGACCCACCCTATTATACAATATATGGAAAATACGGTATGAAACTCAAAATACGACTTAAATAATAAAGCCAATTGTGAAATCAGTATTAAAAAGGTAAACAGAAATAGAAATTTATAAAAAGTTATAGTAATACAAATATAATTTAACTGAGAATAAGAACTATTGAATATAAAGCAAAGAAGCAACATATTTGTAAGAGTTTCGTGTTGGCCCTACTCCCTAGTAGAAAAATATTCTGGAATTCTAATGTCAAATCTGGCTTAGATCTGGCCTCGTCTAGATCCTATACTCTTTATAGTCTAGTCTGTTCTAGATCTAAAGCTGGTCAGCTTTACATAACATAAAAATTTACAAGTGTCAGCAACATTTTCATCACTATTTTCAAAATAAGAAAAATTTTCAATAATTACTAAACATAAAAAATTAAGGCAATGAAAACAATTTTTCCCTTATTGTGTTGACAGTCTAATCTTGGCAAGAAATGGCGCCGGTCAGCTACCTATAACATACAAATTTCAACATGTTAATTAGCCAAATTTTGTAACGTTTTCGAAAAAATGTCAGCTTGTCTAAAATTATACAAAATAAGAAATTAATATTATTGAAATAAATTGTTTTGTTATCTTATTGACAGTCTAGTCTGGCCCAGATCAGGCGCTGATCAATCTTCAAGTGCATACAAATTGCTAAGTGTCAATCATGAAACGTTTCGTAGTATATGTCAGGAAAATGAACAGGGTATTTAGAACGACCAAAAATATTTATTTGAAACCATCATGTTATGCGCCTACTACGCCCTCAGAAAAGTAGGCGTTAAGATAGCCCTTTACCATACCATACAGCTAGCTGCAGTTACTAAGTTTCAACGCCACCGCACAGCCAGTATATTAGTTCCACAAATGGCCACTCAATAACGCGCAATATATTTCATTAATTTATTGTAGGCATATATTCAACAAACTTTTCCTTCAAACGAACTACTTTTAAATCGCGCGCCATACAAAATTAGCAATCTCAGTTAAAACAGATCATTCCCACATCAATCGCATGTTTTTGTCTACAACAATCTACAACAGTTGAATCCTTGAAATCTTCAATTATCAGCAAACACGTAGCAAAGTTTTATAAATTTAAATCTTCGTAACTCAAAATCATTAAAAAACAATGAAAATGCAACCTCTCAACATAAATGAATAAGTGAAAGACGCAAAGCAAGATTGAGTATCCCAAAAATCTAAGGATAAATAATATCTGGCTTTCGAAAAATTTCATGTATACCATTTAGGGAAAGGGCTATTCGATGCTCACTTTTACGGGGGGACAATAGTCTCATAACATGATGGTTTCGCATACAATATCTTACATCACTCGCAGAGTTACACATATATTTGCGCGGGGATTAAAATGATATTATAAGTAATTATATTGTTTATAGGGAATGAGTGATTTTCTTTTGTTGTTACAAATAAATTGCAATATTTGGTGATCTATCCAGGAAACAAAAATCCATTTACTTGCGTGAAATATAAAATTATTTAAACGAACTATTCTTTTGTCATCGTTGATTGAAGTACTTACAACGTGTATGTTCATTTCTCGACTCATCTGAACAAAATCTATGAGTAAATACAAATTTGTTCAACCATTGAAAATGATTTTAAAAATGACTGAGTGTTCTTGAATTGTATAATATCAATACTACTCGAAGTACTGGAAGTACTCGTAGTTAGTCTTCAATATGATACGCAACGTGCGTTGTATTTCCTCTTTCAAATTCAAATTGAAAAGTTTGGTGAATAATTTTTAATGTTGATCAATTACACAGCCACACAAAAAAAAGTGTGCGGATCTGGTAACAAGACACACGTATTCCTATGGATTTTGGGGCGCTGAATTCAAACTCAGTATCAAAAATCAACCATCACGTCATGGTTGAGCCATAACCTCAAAAAATGACGAAAAATCATGCACTGAGGCAAATAAATGTCAAAATAATGCCAGTGATGCAAATTTTCACTTCAAAAACGTGTCGATAACCGTGAAGGATCAACCCTTGCCTGATATCAACTAATTTAACATAACTTTACCCAAAAGAACCTGACCTCACCTAACCTGAATTAACAGAAATTTATTGAACTACACGTAAAGCTCTGGAAGCATATTTTCACAGTAGCAAATGTGTGCTACATCGAATGGGTCAACTCGAGCCTAACCTAGAAATAAATCTAACCTATCCTAACATAACCTAACCTCACGAAACACAATCAAACTGATTGTGTTGTCCCATTGTGTTTGCGGTACCGTTTGAATCAGCTTGGGCTTAACCTACAAAGAGGCCAAACCTATCCTAACCTAAAATAGGTTAAATCGATCTTAACCTACAAATAAATCTGACTTAACAGAACCTAATGTGGGTCTAAATTTTTAACCACCTGTAGTACAATAAAATGAATTTACTTGTGTCACAACGGGAACACTTAAGTTAAGTTGTGTTGCGTTAAGCAAAATTTCGTCAGGTTCTGTTAAGTTGGATTCATTTGTAGGTTAAGATCGAGTTAACCTATTAAATATAGCACACATTTAAGACTGAGAACCGTACGCTTACATAGCTACACGCATGGTTGCATTTCATTCGGCTAGGTTCGGTTAGGTCAGGTTTTGTTAGGTTCGGATAGGTTAAACCTCTATGTAGGTTAAGCCTAAGCTAAATGAAACGGTACCGCAAACACAACGGGAGAACACAATGAGTTTAATTCTGTTACGTGAAGTTAAGTTAGGTTAGCTTAGGTCAGGTTTTTTTAGGTTAGGATAGGTTTGACCTCTTTGCAGGTTAAGCCCAAGCTGATTCAAACGGTACCGCAAACACAACGGGACAACACAATCAGTTTAATTGTGTTTCGTGAGGTTAGGTTAGGATAGGTTAGATTTATTTCTAGGTTAGGCTCGAGTTGACCCATTCGATGTAGCACACATTTGCTACTGGGAAAATATGCTTCCAGAGTTTTACGTGTAGTTCAATAAATTTCTGTTAATTCAGGTTAGGTGAGGTCAGCTGCTGTTGGGTAAAGTTATGTTAAATAAGTTTATATCAGGCAAGGGTTGCTCCTTCACAGTTGTCGACATGTTTTTGAAGTGAAAATTTGCATCACTGGCATTATTTTGAGATTTATTTTCCTCAGTGCATGATTTTTCGTCATTTTTTGAGGTTATGGCTCAACCATGACGTGATGGGTGATTTTTGATACCGAATTTGAATTCAGCGCCCCAAAATCCATAGGAATACGTGTGTATTGTTACCAGATCCGCACACTTTTTTCTGTGTGGCCGTGTTATTGATCTTAATTTTTCAAAAATGCTAAAATTCAAATAATAATAACACAGAAAAAATTCGAGATTAGAATCTTTTAAGAACATGATTATTTCCACCAACTCATTGACTTCCTATCTTTTAAATCTGAGGACTTATATTTTAACATTAGATTCCTGTTTCCTGATGAGAAGACTATTTAACTCTCGAAACGTCGACAAGAAAATTTATTAAAGGATCTTCTCAACGCTATTACGGCCTTTTATCTGGTCTAAAGTATATCAAATTTTACATCTATCTCTACTTATAAATAATATCAATGATTATTTATGAAAAACAACTTTCAAAAAGCGTTGATAAACCGCGATATTACGTGAAATTGAAAATTGTGACAATTTATTATTTGTAACATATAAACATATAACATATAAATTTGTAACATATAATCGCGTCTAAAAATTATATTGACAAAAAACTGACATTTTCGGATACTAAGTTAATAGCAAACTTTATGTTCTTTGAAACACCCCCAAATGTTAACCGATTTGACTCAAATGTTGAGATTATTCTTTTGGGCATTCGAACAAAGCTTGGGGATGAGAGCAATGAAAGTAGAAAAGTGAAGAACAAGTGCCACCCTAATACTCATATATTGTTTTCAGAACATTATCTAAATATTGCGATGCAAAATTTCTTCAATATTGCTTCGTTAGTTTTCCTTAACTTTTAGGTAAATTTGCTGCAAATTGTTGTACTATCCATTATATTAACCGTGCGACATGTCCACTAAACTATCGCAAGTTATAATTTCGTTTTATTAAAATCGAATCACTTATTTGCTTATTTCGTGGAAAGATCATCACCAGCTTCGAGCTAAACCAGACTGTGAAAGAGTTAAGAAAAAAATTCATGTTTTGATAGTGTGCATTTGTCATTTCCTATCATTTTAGACATCCAGCAGCTTTTTATAATATATAAAAAATGGGGTGATCGCACCAGACTGTTAAGGTGATTAGAAAAAGATTTTGCTTTGATAGTGTTTTATTATTATTTTTTATAATTAGTTTTTCGAAATACGTACAAAAAATGTACTGATCGAACTCAGCATTTTTTTGGGTTGGGTAATCAGTGCTATACTTGAAACAGCTTAGACATATCAGACTAGACGGTCTAAGTAAAGTCAGACCTGGGTTCAACCAGGGACTGAGCGTTACGAGCGAGGGTGCTCTATGCCAGCTTCGCGAGAACGGAGACTGAGTGGCCGAGAGTCCACCTGGAAATTCGACGTTGCCAGATGCGAGCTTCTACGTGAACGCACGAAAGCGGTAAAGCTCGCCGATCAGGACCGCAGGCAGAAATCATTTCGAGTTCATCACTAGCGATTCGCTATCTGAACCGTTCCCCAGATCCATAGGCTGCATTATAACGAGAAGAGTTTTTTTGTTAGGGGCGCTCATATAACAGAATATAAATTTTATTAGATTGCACTGCGTCACACGCTATATAGTTAAATACATCATATTATTTGTGGGCTTTCCTTGAACTTTACTTTAAAATTTTTATTTTACGTATGATCTGTAATTAATCTATTTATATATTTTGTTGAAAATTCATATACTTTTTTCAAAAATTCATCTCTAGTTGAAAACTCTTTCTTTTTCTTCTTATATTATATTTTTAAGTGATTAATAAATTTAGCCAGTTCAAATTCCATCTCTTCGGTTTTAAGTGTTATTACTTTTCATTTAAGACTGAACAGAAACATATTTTTTCATGAATAATTTTATGCTGAATGAACATGAAAAAGATTCACAATTACAAAACCAGACTTCAAAACTACCTCCCTTTTCGGCTGATTGGAGACAAGAAATAATAACTGAAGAAAAGATAGATGAAAAAGTCAACCAAATTCTTTCAAATTTATAGTTTTTTTTTCTTCAAAATTTAACTATTTAGGTAAAAATAAATTTTTTTACTGGAAGCTTCATTATGTCAGTTCAAAATACACCTATTTCATAAAAAAATTAACTATGTTCTTGTTTTTTTTTTTTAGTTTGAAATTCAATTATTTGGTTTAAAATTCAACTATTTGGCTTAATATTCGACTTTGTATCATAATTTAACTATTTGGCTAAACATTAATCTATTGTGTTAAGAATTAATTTGTTTGTTAACAATTAACTTTTTAAAATAAACATTTTATTAATTCAGCTAATAATTCTTTTTTTTGTCCAAAAATTTAGTATTTTTTGGGAAATTTACATTCTTGTAGAAAATATGTTAATATTTTTTAGGAAATTGTTTCCTTAGTACACAATTCACGTCTGGGGTTAAATAAATCATTAATGATTAATAGTTTGCAGGGAGAGAGAGAGAGAGAGAGAGAGAGCGGTCCTTCATGATTAAATTTCTCAAATTTTAACACAATTTCAGTCAATTGAAAACTTTAAATTTTTCCTATTAGGTGCCGCAATGATTACATTTGCTACAAGATATTACTTTTTTAGCCAGTGAAAGTAGTCGAATAATTTCTTTCAAGAATTGCAAAATGCCAACGGTGTAATTAAGAACGGTGTAATGTACAACATTTGTGATTCATTATTAGATTGAGGGTTGAAAAGGGTGTTCCGGAAGTGATAAGAGAATGAAACTTTTTTTAGTACCTTTGGACATCAAATGGAAAAATTATGAAGCATACTATTTTTGGTCTGGAATTTAGGGGATTTTTTGAACATTTTTTACATTTTTTATTATCTTGGATTCCGGAAGAGATAAGGTAATGAAACTTTTTAACGTATCTTTGCACATCAACTGGAACACTAAATGTTATAATCAAGACTAACATTTTGGGTGTAGAAGTTTTGTCATTTTGTATGATTTTTTAGATTTTTATGGGTAGGATTGGGGTGTGTTTCAAAGGCGTTAGGGGGTGAAAGTTTTGCGGGTACCTTCGGTTATTAAATAGATCCATTTAGACTTTTTAATATTTAGGTCTCGCGCAAAACAAATTTTGTGTAAATTCGTTTTTTTAGCGTTGCAAACTTCAGTGAGGTCTCAAATATAGAGTATGTTTTATTCACGAAGGAATAATAAGGAGACCCAACTGCCAGTGGGAAGCCTTTCGAGACTGGCAATAGAAACATTACCGTAAGTGGTAGGCACATTGCAGGAAGATCTTAAATTTTCGTGCGCAGGAGCGCAGGTGTCCTCATCCTATACATGGAAAAGTGTGCGAGTGAGAAAGTTCGTCAAATTGACGCGATCTTATGTAACTAGATCGATTATGTTTTTAATTATACATGTTTTTTTAGGATAAAAAATCTTCGGATTATGCCACGTACGATTTCAAAAATAATAATGTACTACAATTTCAAGATTTCATGAGCAAACAATTTCATTATAGACTACATACTTACCACTTTTACAATGCACTATTTTAACTTTACACGTCTTAACGCCGAAGTCCTTCATTTAACCGGATTAATAGACACTTTCATAATTTAAATAATTATAACTTGAAATTAAAAAAAGTTTGCCACCTATATCAAAACAAACGAACATAACCTCTCTAACTTACGTCAATTTGACAAACTTTCTCACTCGCACACTTTTCCATGTATAGGAAGAGCACAACTGCGCACCTGTACACGAAAATTCAAGATCTGCCTGCAATGTAGCCACTAACACTTTTGTATGCACTAATAGGTCCCCGAGATTACTCTTTTTTAAAAGGCCAAAAAGGTCAATGTTTACGAATCTCTTCAGTAAGTTTTCGAAATGTGTGTCAATTTTCATTAAATTTTTTTTTGAAACAATTTAATTATTTATATACAAAAAATGTATAAAATAATTTTTAACATGGTTGAGCAAAAATGAAACGTTCTTGCATCTTGCACTGCTTTCGTACGACGAACCGTTTGCAATGTGAAGCGTTATCAATAAATGATTTTTTAAACAAAATTGTCATATTTGCACAGTGTTACCTCCAAATGTATAATTCAGGAAAAATTAAAACTTGTACACTGTCTATATCAAAGATATAACTCCTGAAGAGAAAAAGAAGTCTTCCGATCGAATGAAAACTTCTCTCCTTAAATTGCTGTTAAAAATTGTTTTTTTTTTAAGAGGAAACCGTTTAGACTCTTCATTTATCAATAAACAATTATCCAGATCACCCAGTGTCATAATGCTGCTTCAAATTATTGCGAAAGCCTTATCTGGCATTATTAACATAATTTTCTGTTCATAATTTCTTTAGCAAAATTGTTTATAACAATTGATATAAATATTGACCATCAATTACCAGAATTGACTTCAACTTTTTTTATTTATCCTTGCCACGTGATTGAACATTTTACTGTCTTTATATTTTCTCGCACGACGAGCCATTATTTATTTATGGCCTTATAAACAATGTATTCTTTATAAACACACCCTAGCCTAAAAGCCACCATTTTCAAGTTACTAGCGATTACTTTTTTTAATATATCTAAATTTTACCATAAGGAATGTAATTATCTTGGGTAGCGTTTTCCATACTGACCCTTATTGTTTACAACTATTGTTATTAACAAAAAAGCTACGAGGGTAGTTCAATAAGTCTTTAGAATGAAGTATAAAAACAATTTTTTTTGGGTAAATTTTTTTTTATTTTTGAACATAATCTCCTTGGAGCTCTATACACTTGGTCAATCGCTTTTCAAGT
>NC_046657.1:87523736-87528065 GCF_010883055.1 Belonocnema kinseyi
TCTAGTCGGGAGTGGTGCTGACTGAAAACAGATGATTTGGAGCGATTCGCGCGCCATCTGTTGGTCATTCTAAGGACTTATTGAACTACCCTCGTATATTAAGAAAATCGATTTTTTCTTAATTCTGTAATAATCTATTGCACAAAATAAAACTTTTCACCATAAATAAATAATCGCTGGAATTGAATAATGAAAAAACTTAGTTTCGGGGGCCCAAGCGCCGCCCGTGGCTACACCCCTGTTCTCGGCAAGGCTCGCGAAGCTCGTGGCGAGCTTCTTCAATGCAGAGGACTCGAGCAGCGTCCAGTCTTGCTGCGAGTTCTCTCGGCAACGGAGAAGCACGACTTTGCTGCAATATCCAATTCAAGCATGGCGACGTTTACTCCTGAGAGTTTCGCGTTGCGCATTGCCAGGCTGTTTCCCTTTTCTTCGCGCAAGCAGAGTCGAGCACCACAGCTGGCCACAAGTTTCTAAACCATTCCGATAGGAGACTCACCGAGTTCTCTTCTCCCCACAACGAAAGTCATGACACCAAGTTTAGTCACTCTACTGGAGGACTGCGAAGAGAAGAGGCTGACCTGCCTTCTGAGACTCCTTGTCTAGAGAAGAGAAAAGGGCGAGCGACGCTTCGCTCCTAGTCCCTGGGTTAAACCACCGCCAGATAATGTGTTCCAGACTGTTATTGAGTATAATTAGGCAATTCAATATTATGGTTAGGGCCTGGTACGTAGGGGGGCATGGGGTAAAAAGGCAAAATGGCTTATAATTTTGATTGATTTTTAATTACACGTAAGTAATACAATTCCCAGTAATAAGTTTTGCATTCAGAAAAATTAAGAATTCCTATGAATACCTATTTTTCATTGTTAAATCTTTTTATAACTTATAAATTCGAAAAATATTTATATTTATTTATATTTCAATAATTTATTTAAACGTGTTAAAAATGCATTAAAGGAATTTATTGAAATGTGTGAATTAAAATGATTTTAACTCTAGAGAGGTGGACTTGAATTAATTAAGATTACATTTTCAAAACTTATATTCTATATGAAGGAATTAATACAATTACTAATACATATTTTGTGAACTTATTAGAAGGAATTCAATAATCTACAAATACGCACAATTTTTTGGGGAATAGAAGACATCTCCGTGAGGTGTATCTGTCGGTACAATCACCAGGAATTAAGTGTATTGAAAACACGTTCTCTTTTGGGGAACAAGAACCTTTGCGGCTGCCGCTATAGGAATAGAAATAAATTAGTTTCGGAGATATCCTATCATTATCATGACATTTTAGATAGATGGACAACTCGCGCATTCAAAATAATAGAATAATCTTCACTTTTACGCTGAAATGTAAAAATGTTTTTTCTCTATGCAACGCTTATTACCGAGTTGTTTATTTAATTAAAACCGCTTCATCACGATTCCCTTAGGTACTTACTAGCTACTATTTTTCCTCTACGCGTTTTTAAATGTGAGTATTATCGCAATGTTCAGGAGTAATGTTGGAAAATACTTTGGGGGAAGAATGGGCAGGGGCAAAACGAGAAACTGCGCGAGATGTAGTAGAGCGCATATTGCTGTAGATTTCTGCCGATTGCAGATTTCGGATTTCGTGATCATTTGCGCTGTCACGATTTTTCGATCGAACAGTGGGCCAATGCATTTCGTGCGACAATTGGACTCATTAGTCTTCAGCAGGTTTCAACAGTGAGGAGGGATACGAAATTTATATCTCCGTATCTTGTAAGGCCTGATTTCTGTGATTTTATATATAAAAAATGGACAGTAAAACATCTTACAACAAGTTATTTTAACTGTACTACTTTTCTTTAGTTTTTTTTTAATAATTTTTTTCGTAATAAATTTTACTTTGTATCTAACAAAGCATCCCTGTTTGTCCCATGTAAGACCAAAACGGAATAATGAACTTTTTTTTCAAAAATCAGTAACACAATCTGCTCACTTATGATTAAGGGTCAAATAATTGACAAATGTATTTTGGTGATTTTGAATTTTATTTTGTTATAGCTCCTTTGGTTTTAACGAACACATTCCCATCACGTTTCTCGTGCTTCGCACTTGATTTAGCCCACAGTACGAACTTTTCTACATTAAGATCAACTCTATCGTATCAAATAAATAATATGGTTATTTCTGTACCTCGATCTGGGTACATTGTCTTGTGTTTATAATAAAAAAGTTCACTTTATATAAAAAAAACTATTGTATCTGAATGAAAATTTTATCGCACTTTGTTCCCTATTTCCAAAAACTTAATTTGCTTATTTTCAAGGTTATTTTTTAAGATTCAAACAAAAAATACGTATTCTTTCAAAAAATAATTTATTAAAAATGTTTAGATTTTTTATGGGTGAACAACTTATGTTTACTCATTTTTTCCGTACCTTGTGATGTTTTTCTAAGTTAATTTTTTATTAATTTTCTTTTTTACAATTGAAACAAAAACTACGCGTTCCATCAGAAAATGATTAATAACAAATTTGTAGCTTGTGTCGTTTCCAAAAATTATTTTCAAATGTTTAATAATGTTTTATTACAAATAAAACAAAAACTAGGTGTCCTGCCAAAAAGTGATTAATAAAACATTTGTAGATCTTTTTTGGTTGCACAATTTATTTTATATTCATACTTTTTCGTAGCTTGCAGAGTTTGACCGCAAAATATAACTTTTGCTTTTTCATTACTTTTTGTGCTATCAAAACTTGAATTTTGGATTTTTTAAGAAAATTGAAAAAGTTGTTATGATAATCTTCTAGGGCTTTTAAAAAACGTTGTTATAATCTGAACTTTTTTCATATCGTGCGCAGTTTGGCTTACAATTTTCATTTTCGTTTTTTTTAAATTTTGAAAATGCTATAACTCTGATAATTTTATTTTTACCGAAAAAGTCGCAAGAATAAATTGTTTTAGTTTCTAAATACTATGAATCGCCGTATATCGAATTCTTAAATCTTAACAAAAATAGTCTGAAAATATTTGAGAATTGTCTAACTTTTTAAATTTTTATCCAAAATAGCTGGTTAACGAGCTCGATTATAATTTTTGGTCACTTGAAGCGCGTGCCAAACCGCAATCCAATTCGTTAATTCTGTTAAATGTTATCTTGTTCAGAGACAACGACAAAGACGACAACGAGCAGACAGGCCCTTACAGGCCCAATGGGAAACTCCCAACGGGTGCAGTACTGTGTCAGTACTGGCTAGTACTGGCGCGTTACTGGCATCCATTGCTGGCACCTGTACTGCTATATCTCTAGGATGATAATGATATTCTGTACTGGGCTGCCAGTGCTGACCCAGCACTGAATATCATTACTGGCACAGTACACAGAAACTTGAAATTTCATTTAAACACTTTACTTCATTTTAACACTCACTACTGCTATACCCTAACGATATGACAAAAGGGGTATTTAAAAAATAAATATGAATTGATTGGGAGTATTTAGACTTTAAATATTAATGGTCCTGTTTAGAGTGAATACATATATTAGATTTGTAAACATTATATTACAAATAATATTTCTAACGCTACGGGGCATCGAACACTTACATCTATACCTACGTAAATCTATCGCTTATCTTTAGCGAATCTTAACCTTTGCGCTAAACCTACGAGTCAAACTCGATGAAAAATCCATCCTCATAAGGTACAGCTCAAAAAAGTTAAAACAACAAATTTTTAACTATGTTTCTTAAATAAAATATTTACTTTATTACTACATTATGTACATCTGAAATAAACAACTTTTAACAGCAATATCAATAAAATAATGTTTAAACCAATCATTTTAACGATTGAAATTTTTCTTCGTGTAATATTTTATTTTTTCCTTCAGTAAACTAATTTACACCTTTTTGCAATTACAGGAAATGTATTTATAGTTTTTAGAAAATTTAGAACAACATCAGTCATATTTTTAAACGTATTAAAAATTTTCTAAATATTAATACTCTCGACATAGTACTGTGCCGATCGTTAAGCCAGCCGTTAGAAAGTACTGGACAAACTGCTGATTATCTGTACTGGTGACCAGTACTGGGTCAGCACTGCTCTGGTAAAGCACTGGGCAGCTGTACTGTACATAATCTATTTAACTTTAACTGACGTATATCTGCCTGGCCCATAAGAAAATACGCATTAGTGCTCTAAGTCAAGTTTTCAAGAATAAAGAGTTTACAGTCTGTCAAGTTTAAGCGTGGGTGGCCTTACTCGCAGTCGGTAAGGTGTATCGACATGATTTTGGTGTCAAAATATTAAGAAGAGCTCCCTCTTTCATGCTTTTTGATTTAACAT
>NC_046657.1:87528165-87538426 GCF_010883055.1 Belonocnema kinseyi
GCAAACTGAATGTTAAATCAAAAAGCATGAAAGAGGGAGCTCTTCTTAATATTTTGACACCAAAATCATGTCGATACACCTTACCGACTGCGAGTAACGCCATCCACGCTTTAACTTGACAGACTGTAAATACTCATAACAAAATTATTTCTGCATACTAAAACCTTCAAAAACCTCAAAATTAATATTTTAGGCAATATAAGATTTTAGAAATTCTGTAGTCGATTAGTTTCTTCTAGATTAGATATTCTGATAGAAGCCCCATCAGAACCGAACTTCAAATAGGGAAAGATGGGGATATTTCTGCACTGAAAGTTGTCGCAAGCCGCGCAAAGTAGAATTCCAGAGTACCTCTCGTGAATGCGAAATCAATACTTTTCAATTCGTCGTTTTTTATAGGGTGTTCTCCTGAGTACTACCTCGGATCGAGCATGGGAATCCTTCTGGGATTCAGCATAGTAGTTGTAGTAGTCTGCTAGTAGTCTAGCTATTAGGCTCGATATGTGTACCTAGACGCGCCCAAACATTTCGGCATTTGAAGCTACGTCGAGGGGCATTGTTGACAATACAGTAGAAGTCCGATAACTTGCCGTCCGATAAGTGTACACTCCCCTTAAAACGTCATCATACATACACGGCACACACATTAATTGCGGTTCTCCCACTACGTGCGCTATTTTGCTAATGATTTGCGCTCATGATTTACGAATGCACGCACCTAATATCGTGCTACTAGAGGGGACATCCGATAAGTCCGCAATTCCTGGAATTTTCCGCACTTGCAATTCCGAAGTTGGAAAGTTATCGGACTTGTACTGTATGTCAATATTGATTGTTATGTCTTCCGGTTTTGGGTAAATATTACCTACGCAAAAATCACGAAAAAATAGATTAAAAAAGGAAGAAGTCAAGAAGAAAGAAAAACATTAGAAATATTTTGTGAGGACTTTGACGTTGTCATAGGCCAACGCTAAATAGCCGACTGTATACTTCTGCTGTCCAACAGAAAAACCTACTAAGTGACATTTGCCATAGAGACCATTTTCTGATACATGCCCATGAGAATATAACCTCCATGGCAAAAGTCGCTTACTAGGTTTTTCCGTTGGACAGCAGACTTGCACGAGAATTCTTGCTAGAGAATTTCAGCCGAGTAGACTACTATGCATACGGTTCATCATATATTTTAAGGATTGAGATTTTTCATTTGTTTTGCATTGAAATCTTTTGAGTAAAAATAATAAAAAGAGTTCCTATTATAGAGTTTCAGCCATTCCTGATTTAATCTAAATATTTATGGTACACGAAATTTGTTTGTAAGGAAATCTTAAATACAAAATTCTCCAAATCTTAAAATGGACGAAGAAAAGTATAAAAGTATATTGTGCCTTTTTTCAATGCTTTTCTTTCAAGATAATTAGAAATAAAATTACAGTCTTCAGAAAAATCACAGAAAAGGTGTTTTAAAGAGTAATTGTTTTTTTTCACCTTTCGTTTTATTTATGTTGATTTCTTATAACAAGATGTACTTTTATAAAAAAGTGAATTACATAATAAATCAGCTTCAAAACAAGGTATTTCAGATAAAAACTCGATAATTATGATTAAACAAAATATATGAAATACGTAATAAAATAGTTAACTTTATACTGACAAATCTGTATAGTTCAAAATCGAAGGTTAATTTTGTTTTTGCTATTATTTTTTGTAAAATGACAGTAGATAGTTTAAAAACATTTTTGAAATTTTATTACTTGTAGCCCTTTGTCACTGCATTAAAAATTAATAAATCTTAGTCATTAGTATATCATTAGCATAGACTAAACTAACCCAATTTTGCTCAATAGGCCTAGGTTATGGCTGTCTGTTATTACCATTGAGCATTGAGCCAATCAGAAAACCTACAATAATAATGATAATAATCCAGAGGTGACTGTGTCACCTCCAACACTCGTGGCCGCTCGTAATTGTATACATACAATATCATCGCAGGAGGTTTCAAGCATCGTATTAAATGATTCGAATTAACTTATAACATTGTAATCTCATCAGTCACGTAACTTAGGCCGTGGCTGTGATGTATAACTGGGTTTACCCGAGTAAAAGTTTAATAATACATATAATAATAATAGAAGGTGTTCTCCCCACCGAAGGGGTTCTCGCGTTGATGTCGCGGTAGGGCTTGAGCTTTCCTCTCATGACTTTGAATGCTATGTTGGCGGTAGAATTTCTACTGACAGGCTTTCCCATGCCAAAGAGGCTGATAACGAAGAGGAGAAGGACTGAGCAGAACACTAAAACTTAAATAATAATGGAGAGAATACTAAAGATATTAAAACGCATGTCGTTTCCCGAGGATCGTTGGGGCGCCCCTGGGCCAACAGCTGCGGGCCACAGCATGCGGGACGGTGGCGATGGTGTGCTGCGAGATGGTCAGGCAGATCTCACTAATCAAACAGCTGGCCAGCAACAACATCTGCGACAAACGGTAAGCGGTGGAACATCAACTGTGCCTGCTGAGGATGCTTTGGCTAGCGTTAGCTATTTGCAGCCAACCACCTCGATAGAAATACCGTAGAGAGCATCAATTGGGATATCACAATGAAAGAAGAATTGGTGCGCCTCTATTACGAAAGTGCGAAGTTTGAAATGAAAATAAAAAAAGGATACAATTTAAGAACGAAATTTCCTGCAAAGTATCCTAATATACAGAAAGTCGCACCAAGAGATCTTATCGCTCAGGCGAAGAACATCAGGACTAATCTACAGGTGACAGAAGACCGCACAATGGAGATTAAACAGCAGGTTGATTTGGGTGGGAAAAACGACGGCAATCATCATCAGTTAGAGAAAGCCGCGTCAAACGGTCAAGCAGGAGCAATTGATGTTCTTTCTTAACCTATTGATGATTCAACTTCTCAACATCCTCCACAGATGGATGGTCTTATAATACCAGAAGCAGAAGCAGAGGCTCAGCAACTAAAAAAGCGACGAAAATGGATATACCATATGAACAGAGCTGTTATGCGCCTTTCTTTTTGGCAGAGAAATATAGGAAAAGCGTGAGGAGGGAACATCATACTCTTTTTACTTAAATATCCAGAGCTAGCCACACAAATAAACGAGCAGAATCTGGCAGATCAAAAACGCTCAATGTTTGTAAACAGACTGTTTTCGGCCTCTGAAATAGCTGCTATCAAAATGGAAGTGAAACAGCAGCCTCCTATTGATGAACTTGTCTTGGAAGATGTGGACAACGAAGACTTGATTGATACTGAAGGCATAGCTGCTAGGGATAATGAACATCATGTACCGGATCCATTAGAACCACATCCGGATATTAATAACGATAATGTGGATAGGGAAATCCCAGAAAAACTACAGCACCTTGAAAGAAATTTTGGTCAGGCTTTACTAGAGTTCAGATGTGTAGAACCAAAACTTAGGCATTTGGTGCCCAACATAAACATCACGAATGATCTGCGTGCACCAATAGCACATCTCGACAGCAAGGTTTTACCTACGTATTTGAACGTAGCACAAACTGCTCTAGAGGTGCAAACTCTTGATACTACCCTCGGCACATCGAGACATGAACACCAGCAATATTGGATGAGATTATAGACTCGCAATGATAGAGACTTGATGCTCTTACTGCCAGACTGCGCAGGTACAAAAAAGAAGTGCACGAAGGCAACAAAATCGAAACTTTCAGACAGATGAAAGAAGGTTCTATCGTGAACTGAGAGTAAAGCCAAATAACCAGCAAGACACCGAAGTCCCTCAATTGGAAGATATGACTAACTACTGGTCGGGTGTTTAGGGACAAACGAACAGATGCAATTTGGACACTGCGTGGTTCAAACTGGAGGAAGCAGGGGCTAGAAATAGCCCTGAAATGCAAGTGAGAAACATCACAGATTTAGATGTTTCAGCGGTCTTAAAAAGGGCAAGTAATTAGAAAGCTCTAGGTCCGGAAAAGGTGCACAACTTCTAGTACACGTGCCT
Source organism: Belonocnema kinseyi (assembly GCF_010883055.1). NCBI lineage: Eukaryota > Metazoa > Arthropoda > Insecta > Hymenoptera > Cynipidae > Belonocnema > Belonocnema kinseyi. Next base: position 87,532,174 of record NC_046657.1, read on the forward strand.
GATGAGTGTGCATCTTGCGTTGGCAAGGTGTTTTCAGAACATCATTGAACACCCAGGTCTGATACCAGGCTTTATGCACTAGGGTACTACGTATGTGTTACCAAAAAAACCAAACGCTCAAAATCCCTCTGACTTTCGACTGATAGGTTGTGTTCCAATAATTTATAAATGTCTCACAGCTATCATTGCAGATAAGGTATATTCTCATTGTGACGAGAACGGCATTCTTACAGAAGAACAAAAAGGATGATGTAAAAATTCTCGAGACTGTAAAGATCTAGTCACTACAGACGCTGTTGCTATGGCTCAAGCTCGTAAGCATCAAAGGAACTTACACATGGCATACGTTGACTACAAGAAAGAGTTTCCTTCTGTGCCGCAGGACTATTTACTTAAAGTCTTAAAACTTTACAAAATCTACCCACGCATTGTTGACTTTCTAAGCCATGAGATGAGGCTCTGGGATACAAGAATCAAGTATTTTGATCATGGACAACCAAGGATAACTAGATAAATACGCTTAAAGACGGGTATATTTTAAGGAGGTCCTTCAGGGCACTATGGTTCTGTTTAGCGTTGAATCCATAGAGCAAAACACTAAACAGCATGTCTCATGGGTTCAGAATACATGATAGTAAGGATGATAATTTTCTTTACATGAATGACCTGAAGCTGTACGCTAGTTCAGCCCAGAAACTGCAGCAAGTGATCGATGTCACAAAGCAGTTTTTCAATGATATCCACATGGAGTTCGGACTAGATAATTGTAGAACAGAGCATTTAAACACAGGGGAATTAGGGACCACAGAGTTAAATAATGAGTTCAAAAAGGACATCGAGGCAATGGCTGCAGGCGAATTATATAAATATCTGGGTATTCTTTCATTTAAGGATATTTAGCATACGATAGTCAAGACAAGCCTAATGACTGCCTTCACTACGAGACTCAGATTGATTATGAGATTATGAAGAGTTTTCTCAACTCATATGTCATCCCTGTCCTCACGTATTCCTTCGGGCTCATAAAATGGTCTAACACCGACCTTGAAAAGTTAAACAGAATTGTTCGCGTAGAAATAACGAAGAACCGAATGCACCACATAAGTTCAGTGATTGAAAGGATAGTTCTACTGCGACATTTATGGGGTAGGGGCGTTGTAGATATAAAAAAACTGTGTGAGTCACAAGTTATGCAGGACCGAGACTATTTTAATAGCAAACAAAATTTTGCGGCTTTACAGTAGCGTCTATAAAGCGGATCTTGATTATACGTCCTTTAATTTGTCCTCAGATGGGGCCTTGAATACCAGGGCAGAAACCATAGAGGAATTAGAAATACAATGGAGAAAGAAAGCCATCCATGCTGAGCACCCCAAAACGTTAGATCAAAATGAAGTGGATAGTGAAGCATTCAATATTTGGATAAAAAAGGGTGTTCTGTATACAGAGACGGAAGAATTCGTCATTGCGATACAGGACAAGGTAGTAAGCACCAGGAATTATCGCAAACACTTGTTACATTAAGACATGGTTGACCGGTTCCGATTATGTGGAGATACCAACGAATCCATCGAGCATATTATTAATGCCTGTCGCGTAATGGCTCAGAGAGAATATACGCACAGACGTAATGATATAGCGGGCATTATATAACAATAACTTGCCCTTAGCCTAGGACTCTTAAAATAATGGATGCCCTTCTATAGATACATTCCGATGCCGTTATTCATCCTATTCTGATTTCGGCTACAGGCAATGTGCACGCAAGATGCACTGAACATTTTGAACATTTAGGAGTCAGTAGGGTATTGGCAGCAGCTCAGAAGGCGGTTTTATTAAACACCTGCCGCATTGTACGAAACTTTCTTGACTATCAGGAAGCGAACGACTAAAAACGCGTGGAGTGGTAGATGGTAGCGCTAAGAAAGCATCCAGAGGTGACTGTTATCACCTCGAACGCTCGTGGCCGCTCGTAATTGTATACCTAAAACATCATCGCAGGAGGTTTCAACCATCGTATTAAGTTATGCGTATTAACTTATAACATTCTAAACTCATCAGTCACTTGACTTAGTCCATGGCTATGATGTATAACCGGTTTGACCCGAGTAAAAGTTGAATAAAAACACATAAATAATAATTAAAATATACTCACGATTTTTGGTACATGCGTAGTAAAAAATGTCGCAATACGGTAGAATCACTGACTGGCTGGCTGCCAGCCTAAGTCGGCTAGATGAGGTATGAAAGACTCATCAGACACATTTTTATCGCGAAGGAACCGAAAAAAGCCTCTAAAAAGTACCCTTAAGGACTCCACTGTGTTCCCCTTTGGTTCCTTCTCGAAAAGCTAACAGAAGCAAGATCAACTTTTAAATTGCTAAAATTCGGATTTTACTTTAAAAGTTGAATTAGGAACTCACGGAGTAATCGCAATACTTTTTCATGCAGCGTTAAAAGCTTTAAAAAATAAAATAACTGGCATTTATATGGGCCGAAGGCGGCTTAAGGTGCAACTTCTTTTAGTAGAAGTTAATAAGCGTTCCGTCGGTAACTTTAAGAATTTTGTCTGGATGCTAGAGCCACGCAGTGGAAACCTTAGATGAAAGCGCTGCGATGCAAGTGAGAGAGAATTTTATCTTTATACTTCGCGCGCAACATACTACTTGAGATATTATGGATGCGCTTGTAGTCACCTTCAGCAGAACTTAATGATAATTAAAAAAATGTTCACGCTGCAAAAAAAGTATTTCGATTACTGCGTGAGTTTCTAATGGAAATTTTAAAGAAGAATCCGAATTTCAACAATTTAAAAGTTTATCTTGCTGTTTTTTTTTGAGCTTTTAAAGAACGGACCGAAGGGAGACTCAATGGGGTCTTAAAGGGTACTTTGTAGAGGCACCTTTCTGTTTCAACGGACTGCCAGGGATAAGAATAAATTAGGTTACATCCCCTGTAATTAGTATTCTTCTTTAGCCCTCAGCATGCAGACATCTTGCTAGCTGACTTTAAAGCCTGAAATACAGTCGGACCTCGATTCTATAAACTACCGATATCGTGAACTTTCCCTCATCGGGTGCGTTTGTCATTAGTCGCCCTGATTGTTTTCGACTTTTACTCACATGATGCGCAGAGATTTAAATCAACCGTTCATATTTATTGCTGCGTACATGTCATTGCGCACTTCACTTCTGCGAGCAACCTTGATAACGTGAACAATCCTCCTGAAAAGTTCATAGAATCAAGGTCCGACTGTACCTCATCACCATTTGATCGATGTCCCGATTGTGCTATTGCGCCCAATCGGTAGAGTAATCTTGTTCAAGTACATCGTGCATAGTGCAAGTACCAATTCCGCATTTTCAATAAATATGTAACTGGCCACTTTACCAAGATTTCTAATTAACCATTGACATGCAAAGATTTCTGTAGTTAAATGAAAAATAACTTATTTGAGAGATTTGACGAAAAGTTTCCGCTATGCCAATCATCCTCGGAACTTCCCAAGCTAAAACTTTACGTTGTTTTTTTCTCAAGGCACCTACTAAATTTGTAGAGCATGACGACTTTTAAACACTATGTCTGCTGTCAAAATTATTTTGGCGAATAAAGTGTTCTAAGTCGACAATTTGGCCATCTATTTGATGATTAATATCCTGTATCATCTTTCTGGTGTACTTTGTAGGCGAAAGTATGTCATAATTCAATATTTATAGCCCCTTCTTTAAATACAAAGTCAGCATGTGACGATTCGCCTGTTCATTATCCTCCTCCAGGGTGAGACTATTTATTATGAACATAGAAGGCGAGGTTGCGATTCTGACCTGCAGGCTCAAAGCTACTGTTTTTACGTAAAAATAATTACAATTAACACCCTCGTTTCCTTCATACAACCATACTTCTATTTAAAAAGTACAGATGTTAGGAAAAATATCTATTTCCAATTAATTTCCGCCTTAATGTTTGCTGTGTATCTTATTTTGCACTCTTTCAAGTAATTTGGTGAAAATGATGAAATTATATTTTTTTACTTACTGTATTTTTAGTAACGTTTACTTTTTCTCGTTTTATGCAAATAAAGTCCACATCAAATTCACAAAAACACATGTCTCATCTCGCAACAAAACACTCCCAGCACGCAGGTCTTTAGCTCTCGAAGATATACTACTGGAAACAAAGCAAAACCTTACAATTCAGCGGACGCACTCCCCCGAACTGTGCCCGAAACTTCAAGAGTTATTTTTCTATCGCGTGCATTGTCGTTTGATCTCCTTACTATTACTTCATGGTAGGGATCATTATTGAGCTTTTCAAAACAAATTAAATACGCAAGAAATCGTGAACTCTTCGCAGCTCCCTCCCCCCCCGTCCCTCCAGTAGATGATAACTCACATAATCGCGGGGCGGCGTTAACTTTCGGAATGTCTGAATGCAAGAGGCCTGAATCTTTGATTCTCTGTATTCTATTTTTATGTTGCTAACTGGAAAACTCAAGCTTGCGAAACGAGCCCAATCCGAGACTGATTTTCGATCCAGATGCAAGACAAAAAATTTAAGGCGGCAGGTAGGGTAACAGTACTCGTGGTTGTCGCTGACAGCAGACATTAGCACCCCCACTGACTTGCTGGAAGTAATAGAAAAATGTAAATATTGCTCATATTTTACTCAAATAAGAGTAATTCAAAAATATTACGTCAAATATTTGCATTTTGAAATTGTTCACAGCAAATTAAAGGGGCCTTCAACAAGTGGTACAAATGCCAACCTTTGGTGCAAATTAATCAACTGAAACCATTTTTCTGATCCTGGCCGACTTACGTTACTTCTATGGAAAATTATGAGCCGTTTCATATTTTTATAAAGTATATAACTGCATAAACCACTAATAAATAATAATATATCAACATCTTACATAATTATATATTTTAAACAGTCTTATTGCTTTTTTATTTCAGAAAGATAATCACACACCTGAAGCTGTTTTGAAGAGAAATGCATCTAGGCTCGACCAGGATCACCAGCATACAAATTTCAACCGTAATTTTATTCTTATTTTATTGTTTTAAATTTAGTTAGCAGTTATCAAAACATCATAGGCATGTGCAAAAGCTCGCCAGCTCGACACTACTCGCTCAAACTATTCGAATGCGGGTAAAACCGGCTCGCAGCTCGCGTGCTGAATAAAGCTTGCACATCGACAAAAGCTCTACACCTCAATATTAAGTAGCTTTACTAGATCCATGGATATAGGAAACAAGGACTAGGCATGCTATTGCGGGGGTGATGCACTGAGGGGGGAGGTCCTCCACCTTTTGATGTCCCGCGACAAAAATGGCAGCCCCCACATGTTTATATTTTCATGCATAGTTTGTCGGCAAAAATGCTCGCGCGCATAATCAAATGGCACATCGTAAGATGGCCGCTCTCCCCACTCATGGATTTCTCCCCCCTCCCGTGGATTCAATCCCGCTCGCCCAAGTTAGGATGACATGCCTAGTCCGGTGATTCCTATGTCCATGGCTCGATCGATTATTATTGCACTGATTCAAGTCGATATTTAATGTATGGTAGTCTGTGATTTTTATCAGTTTCACGTTAAAGTAAAAGAATAGTGAAAATTTGAAATTTTTCCTTATGAGCTTCTTTGGGTCTTAAACTTTTTGCGAGACGAAAAGATTTTTCGCTCTTGCGAGCTTCTGCACATCCTTGAACCATTAGTATTAAAGCTAAGCCTTATTTCGATTCCGCGAATACCACAATTAAGTGAGGGTATTTCTGGTTAAAAAAAAATATCAATGGAAAATACATACTAGTGCGTTTTATTTTTTGTTATGTACTGTAGGATCATTATCTACTATAGGGTGAACTTCTCTACAACAGCAATTAAAGAACACTTTCCCTTTACCACATATAAGATTTGTTGAAAATGTGCTCTCCATTTACACTTGGAAACTTTATTCCGGAACTACCTAATCTAAAGATTAGTAAGACTGCGCGCAGTGGTGTCGACAGTTGAAAGTTGACTGAGAAATCTTTTTGAAGTTACATATATTTAGAATAATACGAGGGTAGTTCAATAAGTCCTTAGAATGACCAACAGATGGCGCGCGAATCGCTCCAAATCAGCTGTTTTCAGTCAGCACCACTCCCAACTAGATATATGGTGCAGTCGCAGTCCACATCTTCTGAGTTTACGTGTTTTTATAACCAATTGAAAAAAAAATTGTTCGTTAAGAAAAATGGAAAAAAACGA
>NC_046657.1:87538526-87560660 GCF_010883055.1 Belonocnema kinseyi
TATAGAGCTCCAAGGAGATTATTTTGAAAAATAAAAAAAAATTTACCCAAAAAAAAATTGTTTTTATACTTCATTCTAAGGACTTATTGAACTACCCTCGTACATTGTTCTGAACATTTACAATGTTGCACAGTTATACCCAACCTGGCGGACCGAAGGAACCGAATGGAGCCTCTGCAAAGTACCCGTAAAGACCCCATTGGGTCCCCATTCTGTTCATATAAAAAAACACCAAAAAACAGCAAAATAAATTTTGAAATTGTTGAAATTCGGATTTTACGTTAACATTTGCATTAGAAACTCACAGAATAATTGCAATGCTTTTTCTTGCAGCGTTAAAAACTTTAAAAAATAAAATACCTGTCATTTACATGGGCCGAAGGCGCCTTCGAGTGCATTTTCTTTTAGTAGCAGTTAATAAGCGTTCCGTCGGTAATTTTAAGAATTTTATCTGGATGCTAGCGCCACGCAGTGGAAACCTCAGACAACAACGCTGCGATGCAAGTGTGAGAGAATTCTATGTTTGAACTTCGCGCGCAACATACTATTTGAGCTATTCTGGATGCACTTGAAGTCACCTTCAGCAGAAGTTGATGACATTTAAAAAAATTTTTTAACGCTGCAAAAAAAAGTGTTGCGAATACTCCGTGAGTTTCTAATAGAAAATTTAACGTAGAATCCGAATTTTAACAGTTTAAAAGTTGATCTTGCTGTTTTTTTTTAGTTTTTTAAAAAGGTACCGAATGGGGTCTTCGATTTTAAGTAAAGAAACATTATTTGTGAAAAAGCTGTAGAAATTAAACAGGCACTTTAAAAGTTTTGGCTTTTTTGAAAAATTGGATTTTTGAAATAATAATTAAATTTTCTGAATAATACCTGAGGAGAAAAAAATTTAATAATTTTTTAAGTCCGAAAACGCTAAATAACATTTCGGACACACAAAAGATATGAAAGTTGGCAGGCCGTGGCTGTCTCGTCAATTAATGCAAGGTTTTAAGTTAAAGCATTCTTATATCCTTGGCGAATAATCTTAGTTGCGAGAAAGGATGGCACTAGCGGTGCACGCCGACCAAATGTGGAATTAATACTCTTAATGGGCGTGCCCGGCTAAAGGGGCATTAGTAGCGAGAAGTTCAAATTAGTATCCCACACAGTATAAAGATGATATCACTTACAGCTTCAAAATTTAATCGAACTTGAAAAAATGGTAATTATCAGCACATACCTTTCTTTAAAAATATTTACGTAATAATCAGAAAATATTTTATTGACTCAAACAATTATTGAAAGATAGATAGTAATGGTAAATTATAGCAACAACAAATAATTAAATGATTGTATCAATTCCATTGTATCTAAGCAGGACAACATATATAAGGTCGTAATTTAATTTCAATACTGTCCATATTTTGAACAATTTATTTCTAAACTAATAGCTTCAATCGGAGATATGCTAACAGAAAGTTCAAGGAAAAAAGTGATTTCTGAGAAGTTATGCGTATTTGAATTTTGTGTTTTTTTTTCAAAAAATCTGATTTTTTTCTTTAAACCTCTATAACTTTTGAACAAATTAAAGACATTCTCTTCTTTCTTAATCAGCCGGGAAATTAAAAAAAAATAGTTTTAAAATTAACAAAATGGCGTCGGGTTTTCTGAAAAAAATCGAAGTTAATTTTCTCAAAAAAAAATCAACTTAAATTTTTTTAAGTTTTACTTTGATAAGGAATATATCTTGTGAGTTTGGTGTTAGCTGAATAACTTTTGTGGTCAGAAGATTTTTTTTTGCAATCAAATTTTCTGCCTTTTTTCGGAAACAATGAGAGATACAATAAAATATTTACAAAAAGGTTTGCACATCTAGAAAAGTTCTATGAAAAATGTATCTTTTTCTTTTGGGATAACTTCTATCGTTTACAAGGAAAATTCAAAAATTACATTTTTAGAACAAAAAATTCTCCGGGTCTCAAAAACAGTTTAGCCAGCATGATGGTAATAATATGTCTTTCTTGTATATTAGCAGAAATTGTAAAGACAAAAATTCAGAAAAATAAGAGTTGGATTTTTCCAGAAAATTTTTTCTGTTTTTTTCTTCAAATTTGAAGAAATGGAAAAAATTGTTGTAAGACCCCATCTTTTTATTCTTCCAAACATTTTTGAAAAGTTTTTGCCAAAAGAATAACAGCTTTTTATCAGAATCATGGCAGCTAAACGATTTTTAAGGGGTCAGTACACACATCTTTTTTTCAAACTATCAATTTTCTAAAAACTACAGATTCTTGTCGTAAACATGTGTAGAAATACTATACAAATTATTATTTTGTTCAGAACGTTCGAGAACAGGTTAAAAAAAGGCAGATCAATACAAGAGTCTCAAGCGCGCTGAGCGCCCATTTGTCGAGCATTTGGAGCGTGAAGCGTATAATTGATATACATATGCTTCTTTGGCTCTTCTGCGTATATTTTGGTTATACGTGAAAACATATATAACGGATATATTATATATCAACAGATGTACGTATAAACTTTGAACGCGCTTTTTTCGAAACAATGTTTTTTGACCTGGTTGGCATAATTCAGGAAAAACTATTACACCGGTTCAGCTGAGGTCTATCAAGCTAGAACCTCCACAAACGAAATTCCCAAATTTCTTCGGGTGAGAATTTTGGGCTTTTTTGGGTTTTTTTGGGCTGCATTGCCGATATTTGGGCTCCGCTACTTTTTGTGAAAGTTCAAATTTTGAGTGGAGGTGCTGACTTGAATCAAGCCAGCACCTCCACTATATAGAAAATAAAAGAAAAAAAATCAAACACGTCAGAATTTTGGGCTTTTTTTGGGCTCTTAAACGCACTAACAACCAATTTTCAAAAACCACCCCTACAAAATATAAAACCACCCACTATGCAAAAAATCAAATGCAGAAAAAAAAATAAACACCAGAATTTTGGGCTTATTTTGGGCTCTATAATGCATAAAAAAACTACCCCCACTTTCAAAAAACCACCCCCTTGAAAAAAATAAAATTTGCAAAATCCAAAATGCACTAGATTTTTGGCTTATTTTAGAGTCTCAAATGCACTTAACATTATATGAGAAAAAACACCCCTGTGCAAAAAAACACTGTAATATTCCGAAAAAGATTTTTTTGCACAAAATTATGTTTGATTGTTAAAAAGGGACTGTTTTTTAACGTCAAGTGTTGGGGACCAAAAATCGGAGTAGGTATTTTTAAGAAGCCCAATAATCATAAACTCTACTGACACTGTAAAATTCTTCAAAATATTAATTTTTGACAAAGTCATATATACATGGTAGAGAAGGGTTGATTTTATACGTCAAGGGTTGAAGCCCAACAATCGGAGTGGATATTTTCAAGGAGCCCAAAAATCAGAGACTACTTTGACACTAGAAAATTTTCAAAAATATTATTTTTCGACAAAGTCATATATACATGGTAGAGAAGGATTGATTTTATACGTTAAGGGTTGAAGCCCAAAAATCAGAGTGGGTATTTTCGAGGAGCCCAAAAATCAGAGACTCTACTGACACTGGAAAATTCTCAAAAATATTAATTTTTCACAAAGTCATATCTACATGATAGAGAAGGGTTGATTTTATAACTCAAGGGTTAAAGCCCAAAAATCGGAGTGGATATTTTCGAGGAGCCCAAAAACCAGAGACTACTTTAACACTATAAAATTCTCAAAAATATTATTTTTTGACAAAGTCATATATACGCGGTAGAGAAGGGTTGATTTTATACGTTAAGGGTTGAAGCCCAAAAATCAGAGTGGGTATTTTCGAGGAGACCAAAAATCAGAAACTCTACTGACACCGATAAATTCTCAAAAATATTAATTTTTGACAAAGTCATATGTATGCGGTAGAGAAGGGTTGATTTTATACGTTAAGAGTTGAAGTCCAAAAATCGGAGTAGATATTTTCGAGGAGCCCAAAAATAAGAGGCTACATTAACACTAGAAAATTCTCAAAAATATTATTTTTTGACAAAGTCATATATACATGGTAGAGAAGGGTTCATTTTATACGTTAAGGGTTGAAGCCCAAAAATCAGAGTGGGTGTTTTCGAGGAGCCCAAAAATCAGAGACTCTACTGACACCGATAAATTCTCAAAAATATTAATTTTTGACAAAGTAATATGTATGTGGTAGAGAAGGGTTGATTTTATACGTTAAGAGTTGAAGTCCAAAAATCGGAGTAGATATTTTCGAGGAGCCCGAAAGTAAGAGGCTACATTAACACTAGAATATTCTCAAAAATATTATTTTTTGACAAAGTCATACATACATGGTAGAGAAGGGTTGATTTTATAAGTTAAGGGTTGAAGTCCAAAATTCAGAGTGCATATTTTCGAGGAGCTCAAAAATCAGAGACTACTTTAACACTAGAAAATTCCCAAAAATATTATTTTTTGACAAAGTGATATATACGTAGTAGAGAAGGGTTGATTTTATAAGTTAAGGGTTGAAGTCCAAAAATCGGAGTGGATATTTTCGAGGAGCTCAAAAATCAGAGACTACTTTAACACTAGAAAATTCTCAAAAATATTATTTTTTGACAAAGTGATATATACGTGGTAGAGAAGGTTTGATTTTATACGTTAGGGGTTGAAGCACAAAAATCAGAGTGAGTATTTTTTCAAAAAATAATATTTTTGAGAATTTTCTAGTGTGAAAGTAGTCTCTGATTTTTGGGCTCCTCAAAAATATTTACTCCGATTTTTGGGCTTCGACCCTTAACTTATAAAATCAACCCTTCTCTACCACATACATATTTATTTGTCAAAAAATAATATTTTTGAGAAGTTTCCATTATCAGTAGAGTCTATGAGTTTTGGGCTCCTTGAAAATACCCACTCTGATTTTTGGGGTTCAACCCTTAAGGTATAAAATCAACCCTTCTCTATCACGTATGTATGACTTTGTCAAAAAATAAGATTTTTGAGAATTTTCTAGTGTTAATGTAGTCTCTGATTTTTGGGCTCCTCCAAAATATCCACTCTGATTTTTGGGCTTCAACCCTTGACATATAAAATCAACCCTTCTCTACCATGTATAAATGACTTTGTCAAAAAATAATATTTTTGAGAATATTCTAGTGTTAAAATAGTCTCTGATTTTTGGCCTCCTCGAAAATATCCACTCCGATTTTTTGGCTTCAACCCTTAACGTATAAAATCAACCCTTCTCTACCATGTATATATGACTTTGTCAAAAATTAATATTTTTGAGAATTTTCCAGTGTCAGTAGAGTTTATGATTATTGGGCTTCTTTAAAATACCTACTCCGATTTTTGGTCCCCAACACTTGACGTTAAAGAACAGTCCCTTTTTAACAATCAAAAATAATTTTGTGCAAACCAATCTTTTTCGGAATATTACAGTGTTACTATAGTCTCTGATATTTTTCGAATTCATATTGAAATAACATAGAAAACATACAATTTATTTTCTGATTGAATTGTGTATAAAAAAATTATTAACAATTTTGTAATTGTTTTAATTAATGTAATGTGCTTCAATAATTATTTTTCCAATGATATTTTTCAAATCTTATGATCGGAATTAAACGTAATGTAATATATTTTTTTTGGCGCACTAATAAATCAATGATAAAAGTCATAATATTACGTCTGGGTCTCCTTCAAAATACTCTCCTCCCCAACACACACACTTATCCCAACGGTGTTTCCACTTGTTGAAATAGTCCTAGTACGCTTCTTTTGTGATGGCTTTCAGCTCCTTCGTCGCATTTGCCTTAATCTCTGAAATCGTCTCAAATCTTCTTCCTTTGAGGGGTTTGTTTAGTTTTGGGAACAAGAAAAAGTCACAAGGAGCAAGGTCAGGTGAGTATGGTGGGGAAGAACAGTAATCTAGTGTTTGGCCAAAAACTCACGAGTTCTTAGTGCTGAGTGAGCTGGAGCGTGGCACAAATTTCGCAGTGACACTCTTCGACAAGTTCCCTAATGGTCAGACGTCGATTTTCGCGCACCAGGGTGTTGATTTTGTCAACGTGTGGGTCGTTGCTTCATGGCAACATCACCGTAGGCCGTGTTGAGCATGACAAATGTTTCAGTTGCAGATTTCCCGAGTTTCACACAAAATTTCACAGTAATTCGTTGCTCTTTCAGGCTGTCCATTTTACAATCCGACAAACAAAAAAAAAACACTCTTTACTTAAAACCGTGTAGCTTATCAACAAATGAAGATATCTGCGACTGGAATACCGCGTTTTAAACAGCTGATCTGTACGAACTTCTCGTATACTGTCACAATATTTACTATAATTAGATTATAAAAAAGTACATTCACCAACGGAAATTATGATTTATGTTTTAGCACGTCCTCTGAACAACATTTATGAGGACAAAGTGCTATATTTTAGGTCATTTTTAATAATTAAAATAATAAAAACATTACTTTAGTTAACTTTGTAAAATTAGTACAGTTTATCTATAATCATTTTGAATAATAAAACGCATAAGACAAGCCAATTTTAAAATTGACGAAAAAATGAAAGTTACAAAAATATAAAACATTTGAAACCACAGAGCATGAAACAATTCTTGGACAAAGAAATTCGGCACTTCATCACGGCATCAGGCTTAACAACTGTTAAACATTAAACGGTAGTAAATAATACTGCTAAAAGAAATATTACATTAATATCAAACTTTAAATGCTGGATACGATTTTAAATATATTTGTTCGAAAAACAATTGTTGAAAGAAATTATATTTATTTAAAAAATTAACAAAATGTTAATACATTCTTTTATACACTGTAGACTCAGAAAAATAAGTGGATGTGTTCTATTTTATTTCATATTTCTTTAAGCTATCGAAAAAACCTGCTTGAGCAAATAAAAATTCTTTTAACAAATAGAGATTTGTTAAAAATTAGAAGAAATGTATTAAAATTATGTAATCATTCAAGAAAAAGTTGTTTAGGATATGAATTTTAGAAAAATTGTAAATCTCTGGTTTAATATGGTTTAAGCCTATAACGTGGTGGCCCTGACTCGTGAGTATATGAAATAGTTCATCAACTACAAGGCACCACAGTAAGGGTGATAAAACACATCCCTGTTGACATCCTGAGTTAACGGTTCCACATAAAGTGGTATCACCCTTTGTCGTGGTTAGATTCCTATTGGCCAACAAATGGCCGGTCCGTTGCATGACTGCAGTAGGCACACCGTGTACGATCATGACCGCCCTGATCACCTCTTCAGAGATGTAGTTAAAAGGTCCTTCGATGCCCATGAAGGTTCCAATCGTGAGGCCTTTCTGATTCAGTTGTCCTTCAATTAGTTTAACTGCTGTGCTTAGGACCATCTTAGTCGAGTGACCAACCCTATAGGCGTGTTGTTGCTTGTGAAGAGGACTACTTGACAAGACCTTATCGCGGATATATCTGTCTATGAGTTTTTCCACTGTTTTTAGTAGGAAATATGTGAGGCTAATGAGTCAAATACCTTGGGTGAAGTATAACCGATCCTGCCGGCTTTCTGAATGAAGACTACTCTTGCACCTCTCCACGTAGCCTGGATATATGCCATCCGGACCAGGAGACTTGTAAGGACTGAAGGACCTCAGGGCCCACCTGACCCTAGCTTGGGTAAGAATCTCGTTAGCTAGCCGCAATTTCGGGCCCAGTTGGGCTGCAGGCGGCTTCCCTTGCCTCGGAGCTGTCGTCCCCTCTTCTCCTAACTTTGTGAAGCCCGAAAAATGTGCCTTGATCAGATAAGCCAAGGTATCCCCGTCAGACTCTGAGTATCCCCCGCTAGGCAATTTTAGAACCCCAGAATAGCATCCGGGTTTCGAGAAAGCCTCTTATCCAGTCTGGCCGCCTCTGCTCCTTTCTCAATATCAGTGCAAAAGTTGGTCCAACTTCCATGCTTTGCCTTACGTATTGCACTCCTATACTCATCCCTCATCTATGTAAATGAAGTCCATAGTTCCTTCGTTTTGCCAGAACTGGCACGTCTGAACCGCTCTTGTTTCCCTGCGAAGATTTTCGAGTTTCACATTCCACCAGTGTGTCTCTCCAGCCATTCGGACTTTTGAAGGTCGGAAATTACTTTCAAAAGTAGATTTGATGGGTTTCGTGAAAATCTCGGCCGCCATCTCCAGGGTATACACATCTCTAATTGACCTGGGCACTCCTGAAAGTGCATTTCTTAATTCTGTGGAAAACTGACCCCAGTCCGCTCTTCTTGAATTTCTGACCCATTTAGGACGGATGGGTACAGCGGATTCCAACTCGAACTCTATCTGTAAGTGATCTGAGACCTATGGGTTCATCTGAGACTCTTTACTTCTTGATGTTATCTGTAAAACTACCGGTGCAGAAAGGATCCTACTCAAACATTAATTAAAAAGTCTAGCGAAATATTTAAGTTGTCCAGTGGTAAATATTTGTATAAAAAATACGACAGAAATTGCTGAAAATTGAAAGTAATACGTACAAATGTTTTTTTTTAAATTCTTGGGCCATGTTTGGGGCATGTGTACAACTTTAAACTGTAAATGATAAAAATGTAACATGTTCAAAATTTTGAAAATGTGAAATAACAAATTTTGTTTTCCTTAAGTTTTACAGTTCAAAACTTTTTTGTTGCTAATATATTTCTTTTGGTAAGCCGCCAATTGCTGATGAATGCACGTACAAATACAGTCATTTCATAGCGGAAATTGTGTGCAGAAACCAAAAAAATTATATTATGCTTATTTACTGTCTCGTAGAAACCTGTCTTAGATATGCGGATTCCAAAAATACTGACTTGAGAAGAAAGTCGAACCCCTCGCTTACGGCTGCTGCCAATGCCAGTAGCATATCCCCGCGGACTGTAATTTATAAATCTGAATCAGTGAAATTTCACTGATTTTCAGTAAAATTTAAGTGATTAAACTAGTTAGAAATGGGTCACTGAAAATCAGTGAAAAGTTACTTATTGATTCAGTAAAATAAGAACCAGCACTGCACCATGTCAATTTATAGAAATCATAATAAAATAATATTTTAGTACATTCAATCAAAGAATCACAGTAAAAACTTTACTTCATTAAGGCCATGTAACGAGTATAACAGCTGATCAGATCAGCCCTAACATCAATATTTTTTTACCCATACTGAAAAATAAAACTTTAAATAACGCGGAATTTTTTTTCCTGAAATGTTAATAAATATTAAAGGATCAATTGTTGCCTTGCAAAGAGTTGGAGGGAAAAAGTTTATCTATGAAAATAATGATTACCGACGGACGCATTGAGGCTTTACAGCAGAAGTTTCACTTCTAACTTTCTCTGTCGATAATCATGCCATTTCTATTACCTACAGACCCGTAGAAGTTCAAAGTTGCCTGTTCGCTGCGATAGTGCGGCTTTGACACAGGTGATACGTATGTCAGACCAAATTTGTTTATTTGCATTTCAAGTGCAAACGTTAGTTTTTGCATTATTTGTGCATAATGCTCGTGAGCGATTTTTGTTCTTTTACCCCACTTTGATCCATATAAACCTCATAGCTAGCCCATTAACAACTTTGAAAATTGCTCGCAGGATTTTACAGCACGGTCGATATTGCTCCAAAATAGTAATTTAAAAAAAACTTCAAAATTCTCATTATTTAGGACGAGAGACACATTCCTGCATGCATTCTATTTAGCGTGCTCAAATTTTAACACGATATCTCATTTCGTGTGAACGTAAGTTGGAAAAGAAAAGTACCGATCTAGCTTCGACTTGTATTTTCTTAGAAATTTTTTTTTTTCTTCAAAATTTCCCACGGAACAAAGCAAAGACATGGACTTTATTACCTCCTTTTTCATTCACCAAACTTTCAGAGCGATAGTTTATTTCATTCAGACGTAAGTTGGGAAAGATAGATTGAGGACCAGCTTTGGTCACTTAAGAGGGCTGAGTTAATATCTTCCGTTCTCTTTTTTGATTTGAAAATTCAAAATTTGGAAAATTCTAAAAAATTTCACTATTGCTTTGAAAATTATAACGAATTTTTTCTTTGTACAGTTTTTGCTACAGAATTATAATAAGAAATATACATTAGAAAAAATTTGTTTGCTCAATTTGAAATTTTTTGAAAATGTTATTTGGTTTTTTCAAGCAAAAAAAAATTATATACAATATATATTACATATTATATACATAACGTTGCTAGAAACGCTTTTCGCGGCTTTTTAAATCAACCTCCCTTGAAATCTTTCTTGGTTTCAAAAGCAGGCATTATTGAACGGGAACTCAATGTCGAACGAATGAAAGCATCCCTTTTTTCTGCACCAAAAGCTTTCGCGGAGGCATTAGTCACAAGCTTAACTGTTCGTTCTACATCCTGCGCGTGACATGGAAAACTCGAGAAATCTCAAACTTGTGGTATTGTTTCTTAAGTAAGCATTTCCTGAAGTTGGTCTTTACGAAAATGATGCAGAACTGGAGGGAGAATGATTTCGCAAGTAGATCAACCAATTCAATCAAAGTATTCTTTTGCTTCAGTCCCAAGTTCGAAGTCACATACGGCCCAACATTGGCCCATAGTCGGCAAAAATATTGCCGAAGCTCGGCTGCCATTATCGCACCATTGACGGATTGATAACTATGGCCTGCAATTGGCAGCCAAGGCTTGGCTGCCATTGCCGGCCCAACACTGGGTACCAGTACGGGACTAAACCTAGCTGCCATCGTCGCGCCATTGCCGGATTGATAACTATGACCTTCACCAAAATCTATCACCTAGAAGTCGGGAGTGCTAACCACTGCGCTAAACCGATAAGTTAAAACTCTGTGAAAAAGCGATGCTCATAAGCTGCAGTTCAGAAAAGTTAAAGAACAAAATTTTGAGCTCTCGTTTCATAATTATTTATTATTATGCGACGTTGTGTAAATGTAAAATATACGCACTGTTAACAGGAATATCAATACAATAATTTTTAAATAAATAATTTAAATCGATTACAATTTTTCTTCGCGTAATATTTCGTTTTGTTCCGTTGTAGCCTACTTTACAACTTTTTTCAATGACAGGAAATGTAATTTTGTATAAACATTTAAAATTTTTAATGGCAGAACTTAACAAATTTCATCGTGAACCTTGACAATTTTTAAAATTATTTTTTTTATCTTTCCTGTAAGATTTGTTTGTTAGGTGCTAAAAGTAAGACTACCTGCTTGTAGCTGATGTACCATGTGTGCAGTTTCGGTCCCCGTGGGTGAGTGAATCTCGATCTCGAGAATCGTTGTATTTATTGTTTGGTGCCCAACGCTGGACATATTTTGCATGGAAAAAGCGAGCCAATCGCGCGAGAGTTCCTTCCAGCACCGATGATGATATTACCAATACGAAGCTAAATCTTCCACTCACCCGCTCGTGACAACCGCGCTGCCGCTGGGCTCTATACCATAAATACAGCGAGCCTCGAGATTGGGATTTATTCCTCTCCGGGTCCACAAACTGCACACATGGTGCATGAGCCACAAGCAGGTAAGAAGCACGTTAGTGAACAATTTTTATTTAGAAATATATATTGTATTTAATTTTCTATATAAAAGCTGCAATATATATTTTACATAATTTTTAATATAAGGCAAATATAATTTTTAATGTAAATTCTAAAATATATATTGCATATAATTTTTAATATGAACCAAATATAATCTGCAATCAAAAATGTATTTGCCCCCCCCCCGATAAGTCTAAAGTATTCTCACCTGAGCACTTTATTGCTTGTTCACTAAAAAAACGGGATACCATCAACAAGTCTCCCCCTACGCATTAACCCCCACCCTAATATGGGGGGAGGGGATTGCACATAATATGAGTCCATCAGCGAATTCCTACAAAAATAACGTTCTGCCGTAATAACATCATCATTTTTTGCGTCGAAAAGCTTAGTTTTAGCAATTCGCCAAAATCGCTCAAAAAATGTAAACATGTTTTTGGCCATTTTCAAACAATTCTAAGTTAAGCAAAATTTTTTGTTCAATTTATAGTTTTTCATTTATTCAGTAGCAAAAAATATACATACAAGAAAGTCGCCATAATTTTCGAAGCAATAGGGAAATTTTTTTAAATTTTCAAAATTTTGAATTTAAAAAAGGGAACAGAAGATATTAACCGATTTCATAATTTTTTTTACTTTTTTCGGATGTCAACCCACAACTTTTTTTGCTTAGCTCAAACGAGTCGAATAATTTAATCATTTTCACTCCGTCCTACCAATTACGTAAGAGAGTAAAAACAACGCTTAACTTAAAAATTTAGAGGTTAAGATTTAGATTATGTGGTTAAAATATTGCGGCCATTAATTCATGCGTTTAGACGTAGTTTCGATGTAGCCATATTGGTAGCCGTTTGAGGGACACCTGAAGATACAGGCGAGTCCCACGCGTTTCCGCCCCTGCCTCTCACCAGTACTGTACTACCATGTTACTGTATAGCTCGCGTGACTTTCAAGCGAGGAAATACACTTCATTTTAATTGACGAAAAATAACACAAAGAACATTTTTGGGAAAAAGCGAGCGGAACCGACCAGTATAATTTCCTTTAGATTATGTGCTCACTATATGGCCTTCAATAACTGTAATACTTACATTTAGTTTTCCCCTAGCGAATTTGACAGCGGTTTGAAGCACCTTAAGTTAATTTAAGAAATTTCATCCAATGATTTTGAGGGATTTGAAGATTTTTTAAAGAATTTTAATGAATCAGTTCACAAGAGCGGAACGGAACTCAATCGGGTCAAATGTCCATTTCCTCGAACCTGGATGCATTTTTGGAATCACCCCTTTTAAGTCTTAATGTAATAACACTTTAGCTTGGAAATGGAATTTTGTCATCTTTAAATAGTGATTTCGATTTTACATAATGCTTTTTGGCTATTCTGAAAAATTTCCATTATGTGGGTTATCTAGTTCTGTACTCTGACATCGTTCAGTTAATCATTTGTCATTATTATCTTTAGTATATATATATATATATATATATATATTAAAAATTTGTCATAAGAACAACCGCAGGATTTCGTCGGGAGCGGGTGCTAATCTGAAGAATTGCACCCGCTCCCAGCGAAATCGCGGTAAAATTTCAGCCACAACCACGTCTCACGACCGTGAAATAGGTGGTTACAGTCTGTAATGGAATGAATTAGACGATCCGGAAAAAGTTTCGTCCACCTCAAAAACACGGAGCGACCCAAGGACTACCGCCTTCTGCATTTTGCACTTTTCATTCTCGACTATTGACTCGATTTCCCTAGGTACATTAAGAGGAGCGATATTAAGGTAAATGCCTTAAGAGTGACAGAGATGGTAATAAAGCATTCTTAGTGCCGCATTGTGCCTTTGGATGTAGGTCGTTCCCGCATGAGTTGGACAACTAGATAGTATGTGAGCTAAATGCTCGGGGTGTGCATGGCACTCCCTGCAGCTATCATCGGGAATGTCTTGGCACAAAATGTGGCGACGGTATTTTAAGGTGGAAATGACACCGTCTTGGCATGCCAAACTAAAACCCTCCGTACCAGACTTCAATCCGGGTGATTTAAGGAAAGCAAATGTTAGCTCATACGTCATTGACTAATCCTCCATATTTCTGTGGAAGATAAAATGCATGATCATATCGAGGAGCTGTTCACGAAAGTTATTCTCTTGTGCTCTATGTGCTATGCGCTCTATGTGCTGTAACCAGAATAATCCTGTTGTGGAGACATTCAAGATTCAATATTCCGCGACCACCTTGACGGCATGAGATGTAGATTTACGAAACAGAAGACTTAAGATGTAGGCATTTTTTCATGTGCATAATCTTTCGTGCCCCGATATCAAGGAATCTGAGCTCGTTCTTCGTCCATGGAACCACTCCAAATGAATAGAGTACTACCGGGACGGCAAGCATGTTCGTTGCAGATACTTTGTTTCTCACCGACAGTTCGGAAGAACAAATCTGACGAATGAGACTTTAGTGTCTGTTTCGGAGAGTATCCTTTATAGCTGTCACATCCTGAATACCGCTCTGTGGCACGCCCAGATATGTATAATTCTCTCCAGCACAAAGGTGCCGTATAGCGTTTCTATCGACGAGTTCAGGGTCTTCAGGAATGTCATTAAGTTTTCCTCGCTTCAAATAAACCTTGGCGCATTCGTCTAATCCAAATTTCATTTTAATTTCCTAAGTATATCGTTCCACAATCCCTAGAGCTAGATGTAGTTGCTCTTTGTTTTTAGCATAGATCTTAAGATCGTCCAGGTAAAATACATGAGTGACCTTGTACTTTCGATCTGCAGGTTTGCCGCGAACGTACCCGTCGGAATGACGAAGTGCTAGAGATAGTGGCAATAGTGTAAGGCAAATGAGGAGTGGGCTCACGGTGTCGCCCTAAAAGACACCTCTCTGAAAGGTGACCTTGTTAGTTGTCACACAATTTTTTTCCAGATGAGATAGCAAATCTGGTTTTCCAAAGCGGCATCAATCTTTCCATGCACCTCACGATTTGCGGCTAAACATTTAAGCTTTCCAAAAGATAGATGATAATTCTATGGTAGGTCGAATCGAAAGCTTTCCGTTAATCAATCCAGGCCATAGATAGGTCACGCTGGTAGAATCCTGCATCTTTGCAGACACATCTATCGATAAGTAGGTTCGACCGACATCCCGTTATGTCTTTCTTTGAGCCTCGTTGTTCATACATTCTTGCTACACAGGTTCAATTGCCCGAACAATCCTATCATTTAGGATAGCTGTGAATATCTTATACAGTGTGTTCAGACAAGTGATTGGCCTGTAATTCTTCAGGTCAGCTAAGTTGCCCATTTTCGGTAGTAGTATTGTGCGCCCTTCCACCAACCACTCCGAAATCAGCTCTTCCGCCTTTAAATATGAGGTGAAAAGACGGGCCAAATGCTGATGAGTTGAAGGAACCTTCTTCCACCAGAAGGTTTTGATACAATCTGGTCCCGGTGCGGAAGAGTTCTTCATCCCTCTTAATACTTTTTTCATCTCCTCGGTAGTGATGGGTGGGCATTCTTTATCAGGTGTTATGAGGGTTTCATATCAACCAGCACAGTGGGCTGCCCAGAACTAGTATGCATTAACTTAAATGTTAAGCGGCCCAAAATGTTCGTATTTAGAAACTTTATCGAAGGCCGTCCGGAATAATCGCAATATATTTTTTTTCAACAATAAGAAGTTTAAAAAATATAACACCTATAACGACTGTTGACTGCAACGTTTAATACGCATCATCTGTGAGTAGCAGCAGGTATTATATATTTCAAAAATTTCTACCGTTGTAAAAAAAACTATTGCAATTACTCCGTGACATTCTAATGGAAATTTTAAAGCAGAATCCGAATTGCAAAAAATGAAATGCCCATCTTGTTGTTTTTTCTTAATTTTTGTTGCATGATGCGAAAGGGATACTGTGTGGAGTATGCCTTCCGTTCACTTGGTCAGCTAGGGTACTGGCATATAACAAATATGGATAAAGTATTTTTTCACCTAAAACTGGCTTACTTATATGTTTTTGGGATTGCTGAAATTGATTCTAATGTTATTTGAACCTTATATAGTCACTATTTGTTCCTTACCTAAAAAAATACTTCATTCGTCGAATTAACAGTATTTTGCGATAAGTGATGTAGTCAAACCACCTAAAAATCAAGTTTTCCGGGTCTCTGAATTCGAATCTAATGCTAGTTAAACTTTATCTGGCCAATATTCGAACTTAACTTCAAAAACTACTTCAAATCGTCGAATTAACATTATTTTGCGATAAGTCATGTATTCAATCCACCTTAAAATCATCTCTTCAGGGTAGCTGAATCCGAATCCCATGTTAGTTACACCCTAACTGGTCACTGATCAACCCTAACCTCAAAAAATACATCGCATCGTCGAATTAACCCTATTTTGCGATGAGTAGTGTAATCAAACAACCAGAAAAATATGTGTTCAGGGTCTCTGAATCCGAATCTAATGTTATCCAATGATCATATGTGGGCCTCCGCATGAAAAGGGCCCTTATAGTCAGTATCGATTTACGTGATGATTTACGCTGGATAAATTTCCGGCATTTTAGAGCCACGATAAAATCTTCAAATTCAAAAACAAGTCACAGGGAATTTTTCTAGTTAAATCTTTGAAAAGATTCTTTTTGAGAAAAGCGCATCTAAACTTGACGAGTGCCATAAGCACACATGTTATATGTTTTCTTCGTACATAAAACACACTTACTTCCGGTTACTAACTGGATATGAGTCTAGTTCCAGTTAATTCACTATAAGTCTCATCATCACGAGGGTTTATGAAATTAGAAATCTGTCAATGAGATTGCTAGATGGCGGGGATTTAAAATAATTACTTAGAATCGATTCATGTTTGAATAAATTGGGAAATTAATGAAAACGGCTTTAAAAGAACGAAGTGTATACACTGTCGGTACCGGTAATAAAAAAATTGTCGGTACCGGTAAAAAAATTGTTGGTACCAGTAAATGAAAATTACCGGTACCGACAATTTTTTTTATCTTTTTTTTTAGAAAGCATATTTCTAGCAAGATAGTGGCAGAGCGCGCATATTCATGGAATTCATGAAATTCAGGGAATTCATTAAATTCAAGGAATACTTGCAATTCAATGGATTCAAGGAATGTATGCAATTCAAGGAATTGTTGCAAGTAAATGAACTCATGGCATTCAAGGATTTGATGCAACTTAAGGAACGTTGTGGCTACCCTGCCGGCGCGCCGGCAGGGTAGCCACAACGTTGCAACAATCTTGCCGGGCGCCGGCAAGAATGCATGTTTCCGGCTTTTTTCCTTTTTCTTTTTTTACATTTTTTTAAAAAATCGTATACTGATTTATGTTGATGCGCTGATTATAAAACATACTTATTATTATAAAACATATTTGAAGCATACGTTCTATGTGCAAATCACACTTTATCGTCGATTTTCGACTCAAGAATTACCCGCCACGTAGGGGCGGGTAGGCTTCCCTGTGACTGGTCGCAGAAATAATGAAAGGTCGCACCCCTACACCTTTTCCAACGCCACGTGGGGGCAGACAGGCATCCTTGTGAATGTTCACAGAAATGATGTAAGGTTGCACCCCTACCCTATTTCCAACGTCTCGTGGGGGCAGGTAAGCACACCTGTGTCTAGTCGCAGAAATAATGTAAGGTCGCACCCCTACACCTTTTCCAACGCCACGTCGGGGCGGGCAAGCACCCCTGTGACTGGTCAAAGAAATAATTTAAGCTCGCATGTAGACTCCACCTTTAAAGAATTCGTGGTATTCACGGAATCCAAGGAATTCAAATTTTTACAACTTCCCTTCAACATCTCATGCGGAGCGGAACTGAAAGGCACCCCTGTGACTGTTCACAGAAATAATTTTGATCAAAGTACCTACGCTCTTCCAACAACATGTTGTCGG
Organism: Belonocnema kinseyi; assembly: GCF_010883055.1. Lineage (NCBI taxonomy): Eukaryota > Metazoa > Arthropoda > Insecta > Hymenoptera > Cynipidae > Belonocnema > Belonocnema kinseyi. The sequence continues at coordinate 87,555,993 of NC_046657.1, forward strand.
ACTAGAAGGCACCTCTGTGACTGGTCACAGAAAAAACATTTTTCCAAGGCTTTAGTCTGGGAAACAAACCAGCAAGGTGGCCGATATTAACGATCGATCAGTCGCCGTAAACACATTTGGGAAAAATAATTTTTTCATATCTTCTTCCCGCACTCTAGGCTCTATCCTTAAAATATGCTTTTTACCGGTACCGGCTTTGTATACACAACCTTAAAAGAACGATAGTAAATAAGGAAGAATTTATATTAGGTGGGAATTTATGAAAAGATTAAACAAAAATGTTATTTTTAATAAAAAAATACCATTTGAAGAATAATTTTGAGACTATTTTAAAGAGTATGTGTTAGGATGTTTTGTGTGTTTTTTAAAAATTGTTTCAACCTAATTTATTCGAATTTTCACACTGCGACTTTGTGAAGTTCTTTGCCTGACGTAATTGCTAGAGACATTAATCAACGATCCTGGTCAAGGCACTTTTGCGGAACGAACGTATTTTTTTCAAATAAACAATACGGACATTGTAGGTCCATAGTCCCGGCATCTGGCAGTTTGGTTCCAGAAAAAATCCTACTTGCAATGTTTTTAATGAGAAAGTATCGTTAAGGGGTCCTTTTTGACATATCAAAAATGCTAAAACAGATCAATTTCCAAACCAGGTTTTTTTTTAAACAGTTCCTAAAGTTACTTTTGCGAGGACGGATAATTCCCATTGAATTTAGAGTAAAATATCCAGCAGAAAAAACAAAAGAAACAAAATTATGAACAAATTTTGTTGGAAAAATAATCCGCTAACTTCTATTAGTTCCGAGTTATGATATATTGAAAAATCCCCATTTTTCATGTTTTTAGCAAAAAGTCACTAAGTTTCAAAAAACACTGTGTATCTTTGCACACACCCATAGAAATTTAGTTACAAAAAACGTTAAAACCGATATTACAGTTTAGTATAATTTTTTGCGATTTAGGGAAATCGGGTATGTATATTAAAAAGTAGTATAGTATTTATTAATAATCTATGAATAATTTACTTTGGAAAATAATATAAGTTCTACAAAAGTTGTAAAAGAAAATGTGATATTTAAAATTCACTATATTAAATTGAAGCAAGACCATAATGTCAATTATTAAAAAGATTGGAATAATTTTTTAACATTTCGAAAGAGAGGATTCTGAAATTTTGGTAAATACTATACTAAAACTTATGAGTCATTCGAAAAGAATGTGACCGTCGAAAATACGAAAACGACAAGTTCGTAATCCGTTCGTAACCCGTCGTGAAACTCCACCAACTCACACTGCACAATTATAGCACATAAATACGCACATTATCATTATAATTATTAGTATTTATATACATAACAATGTAGAATACACATTCGCTGATGTAACTAACTTAACCTTTACTTATATACATAGTACGCAAACATATACATATAACACACACAACGCACGCAAATCACGCTTTGAGAAGGGGTTTGAAGATTCCTTATATACTAAATGGTGAGAATTTTTAAAATTGTGAGAAACGGCATGGTGCTTAATAACTCAACTTAGATACATTTAAAATTAAAAGTAAAACAGGAAAATATTCTGTTTTAATAAGGTCAAAATTGGGATTGAATTAAATTCAAAAATATCTATAGGTTATTTATTTTTTTAAATCACCTCGTTGCCGCCTCACATTCGGCTTGGTAATACAAATAATAGTGCTAGGTCAAAAATTGTAGGTGCCCTGAACTTGATACATATTTATTGTATAAATCAAGTATATTATTATACATTTACAAGGCCAACCATTTATAAGAATAAAGAGCTCTAAATAAAATAATTCCTTATTTTTTGCGAACACAAGTCGTCTTTGAAATCCTTGAAATCTTTATGAATTCGTTGAAATCTCTAGAAGCACTTAAATTCTTTGCGAAATCTTGAAATTTCTGTGAATTGTTTTGCAGTCATTCTCAATTTTGGTAAAATGCTTGAAATCTCTACAATCTTTAAAATATCTGAAATCTTTGTAAAATTTGTATGACGTATTTGTGAATGCTTAGATTAAAATTTGTTTGTGAAACCTTTGTGTTAGTTTGAAATAATTGAAACCTTTAGAATCTCCTCAAATTTGTTAAAACCTGATTTGATAGTTTAAAGTCTTTGAAATATTTATGAAATATTTTAAATCTTTTGAAAGCTTTACAATTTTTGGAAATGTTCGAAATCTTTGTGACAATTTTGAAATCTGGTGTAAACGCCATTTTCAAATCTTCGAAATCCTTGCAATCTTTACAAAATGTTCAAAATCTTTGGGAAATTTTTGTGAAATCTTTTGAAATACTTGTGCATTTTTTTTATTTGTTGAAATCACCGAACTCTTTGAAATCTTAGTGAAATATTTTCAAATCTTCCAAATGTTTTACAGTCTTTGAAATCTAATGTACTTGTACCCTTTTAAAAATGTTAGAAATCCTTTAAATCTTAGGAAATATTTAAAAGCATTGTAAAATTGCTGTGAAATATTTTTAAACTAGTGATGTACACTAGGGAGGTCCAAACAACCGACTTTCGAATAGAGGACATGCCCCCCCCCCATTTTGTGAGGTTGCTTGAAAAAAAAATGTTCCGTTTAATATTGAGATGTGCCGCAAAGGCCCTGAAAATCCCATAAGATTAACATGAGGAAATTTTGGTTTTCGGAGAAATGGGTTTTAGGTTTCTGGATTTAAACTTAGCTTGTGGGAGATATTAAGAATTTGTTGGGGAGTCTCTAATCAATCATTTCCATGAAATTACTTTATATTTTGATGCCCCCACCCCCCTTGTGAAGCCCCAAAAATAGCCCGAAAAACTGAAATTGAAATTTTTGCCAAAAATTTACACATAAATGCTCTGTTTTTCCCTCTTTTGTCATAAATTATTTTTGTTTGTCAAGTCGATTGGTTTAAAGTATTTTTCAACTAATGAACAATTGTTTAAACAATTTATTTTTGTTTAAATAATTTTTTTATTCTTACTTATTGAAAGGTAGATTTTTATGTTTGATTGGACAATTGGTCATTTTTAAGAATAATGGTCTTTGTTTCAAGCATTTAGTATTCGTTTAAACAATTTATTATTATTTAATTGTAACTTTTTCTTAAAAAGGGGTATAAAACTCTAGTTTAAAACAAATTTAGTTAGCGTTGATGATTATTATGAAATATCTACGTCATTTAGATACTAGTAACTTATTTTGTAATAAATTCTTATTTTTTCAAATAAATTTTGTTTGCTTAAACACATTTTTTCGAAAATAAATGTTTGGAATTTCTGTTTTTCTGCAATTATTGTGGTAATTTGTCACTGTAAAGAGCAAAAATTGTTGTCTAAACCATTATCGTATTGTTTCATAAATTTACTAAATATTAATGTAACATTTTATTGGAAATTATGATTAAAAAATCTGTTTTTTTTCTCAATTTAATCAAGCATATCGCTTATTGTTAAATACGTAAGCGTTAAGCAAATGCTTTAAATAACTAATGTTTGTTCATAAAATGTTTTACATTGGTCATGAAAAGTTAATTTTTTTAGTAAGACTTCAATCGATAAAAATTACATTCAATTTTATCGTTCTTGCAAAAAACAGAAATTTCAAAAATTTATTTTTGAAAAAAATTGTATAAAAAAACAAAATTTATATAAACAAATGAGAATTTATTACAAAATAAATTACTACTATCTAAATAGCGCAGATATTTTAAAATAAGCAGAAAAGCTAACTAATTTTTTTTAAACTAGAGTTTTATACCTATTTTTAAGAAAAAGTTACAATTAAATAATAATTTATTGTTTAAACAAACACTAAATGCTTCGAAAAAGATCATTGTTCCTAAAAATATCCAATTGTTTAATCAAACATAAAAAATCTACCTTTCAATGAGTGATAGCGAAAAAAATTATTTAAACAAAAATAAATTGTTTAAACCATTGTTAATTATTTTAAAAATGCTTAATAACATTCCACTTGAAAAAAATAATTTATGGCAAAAAAGGGAAAAACAGAAACTTAAATGCCATTGTTCCGAAAACCAAAATTTCCCCATGTTAATCTTATCGGATTTTCAGGGCCTTTGCGGCACGTCTTAATATTAACCGATTTGGCTCAAACTTGGACGGAATGCTTTGTAATCTGATGCTCAAAACCTGAGTGGTAAAATCCTTTAAATTTTCAACTAATAACTTTTATAATTTGTAAGTTGAATATCATAAAAAATGTATACTTTAGCCAATTATTACCACTTTTGCCTTAAAAATAAAACACTGGAAAACACGTGTCCATACATGAATCTTGACCAGTTTAGGGGGAAACACAAAGTTCTCCAATTCACATCGTGAGCGCTCGGTTATGAGGTACAATCGGCGGATTCGGCTAACCTCGGGAGATTATCGGAACTATTTGGATTTTTTGATATAGTGTTTTGCAGTTTCCTCAACTGAAGATTGCAATTTTTGTGAGCGTCTATCACAGAAAATAAATCTCTTATTACCTTTCACTTTCTCTTTGACTATATTAATTTGTAGAATATTTATATTAACTTTTGTACAGTCTGTCAAGTTAAAGCGTGGGTGGCTTTACTCGCAGTCGGTAAGGTGTATCGACATGATTTTGGTGTCAAAATATTAAGAAGAGCTCCC
>NC_046657.1:87560760-87562667 GCF_010883055.1 Belonocnema kinseyi
ATAGAAAATTAATTTATTTTGTTGAAAAGTAAACTTTTGGGTTGAAAATTGATTTATTGTGTTAATTAGATTTTTTTCCTAAAATTAAAAAAACTGCAAAATGGAAAAATTGCCTTAAAATCGTCCTGATTCCTTTTTTTTAATTTTTAAAATCTTTTCAAATACTCGCTTAAAATTAATTTTTCAAACTAAAAAATCATTTTCAATTTTCTTAGCAATCACAACAATTTTTGTTATTCTTTTTGAATATTTTACAATTCTCAAAAGCTTTTTTTTTAAATCTGCAAAAATCTACATCGTGTTTCAAATAATTTCAAATAATTTCAAGTTTTAAATTAATTTGAATATTATTCTAAATTAAAATTGTAGTGCTCAATAATTCATGCGTATAAAACACAAACTTTTAACACCTTTTAATTTTACGATTTTTTGAATAAAATTATTTTAAAATGTGAAATAACCGTTTAAAAATTTTTATGCTATTTAATTTTTATGAGATTTCTGGTTAAAAAATACAAATTACGCTATTATTTTTAAGGTTTAAAATGATAATAATTCAAAAAAATTTCAGTTCGTAACATTAAAAATTGAACGATTAAATTAATTTTTTAACTAAAAACTTTTTAAAATAAAAGTTACATTGTTTTTATTTTAAGTTGTTCCAGATTAATATTTTTGCATTGTAATTTAGAGATAAAAATTTTATTTCGCCAATTGAAAATGTTAGAAATTATCTTACTATCAAAATAATTGAATTTTCAACTCAAAAAAAAGAAAAAAACAAATTTCCAACAAAATAATTACATTTTCTACTAAAATGATAAATCTTCAACAACCAAAGACAAGCCATTCTAAACAACAATTAAAAACTATACAAATTTGAACAGAGTGGTTAGAAATAAAAAGCCTTGATTTGTTAAAATTTTAATGAGCTTAATTTTTAGTTTGAACGCTACAATTTTAATTTAGAATAATATTCAAAATTAATTTAAAACTTGAAATTATTTGAAATAATTTGAAACACGATGTAGATTTTTGCAGATTTAAAAAAAAAGCTTTTGAGAATTGTAAAATATTCAAAAAGAATAACAAAAATTGTTGTGATTGCTAAGAAGATTGAAAATGATTTTTTAGTTTGAAAAATTAATTTTAAGTGAGTATTTGAAAAGATTTTAAAAATTAAAAAAAAAAGGAATCAGGACGTTTTTAAGGCAAGTTATTTAGTTTGCAGTTTTTTTTAATCTTAGGAAAAAAATCTAATTAACACAATAAATCAATTTTCAACCCAAAAGTTTACTTTTCAACAAAATAAATTAATTTTCTATCAAATAATTGGTGTTTTAACTAATAAAATGTACAGGATAAAGTTTCAAACAAAAATGGAATAGTACAATTTCCAGATAAAAACTGTGCTAAAAATTGAATTGAACAAGACAAAAAAACGAATTTTCAACCAAATTGTTAAATTTTCAAGAGAAAGGTGAATTTTTGACCAAGAAGATTAATGTTCTATACAAAAAAAAACGTTTTTCCAACTTAACCAAGTAAAACTCTTTGTGAAATAATCGACTTTCAAACCCAAGAAGATGTACAGTTGATATTTTAACCAAACAATTGCATTTTTGACCAAAAATGATAAAATTTTCAACCAAAAGGATTAAATTTCTACTAAATAAGATCAATTTCCAAGAAAATACATGAACTTTCAACGAAATTATTTAATTTTAAAAACAAAAATAGTATTTCCACCCAAAACTTATAATTTTAATTTTTAACAATATATTTGCATTTACAACAGATCGACCTTACAACCAAAACATATTTATAGTTCATAATTCAACCGAAAAATGTAATTTTTAATCAAAAAGTATAAATTTTCCATAAAACAATTTAATTTCTACAAAGAA
>NC_046657.1:87562767-87567555 GCF_010883055.1 Belonocnema kinseyi
CTCGACACCTTGACAAATGTAATTCCATGTAGAAACATGCGTTTAAATAAAATATTTTACCAAAAAAGTTACCCACGCTTTAACTTGACAGACTGTACCTCAATCTATCACTTCCTATGATTGATTTTATATTATTTCAATATGTCATTATCAATTTTTCTTCTTCTGTGTTTTAATACATAAAATATCAATCTTTGCTATTGAATATACTAAATCTTGTTCTAAAGATATTAAGTTTTCATATTCTAATTGTAAAGTTTTGTCATGACACTAACAATAATTTTTATATGTACACAATTTCCCTTTATCGTAATCGAATATATTAATTATGAATATTGAAGTATAAAGTATTATTATAAAATTTCTTTCAATGCATAATTACTGCACAAAAAGTTTTCCACAAGTTAGTAAAACTAGACTCAGTTTGCTGTAATTACAAAAAAAAGAACAATATCCAACCTATGATAGGTCATGAGTTATGAGCCCTCAAAGTTGTCCATTTTTTCCTGTTTTTAAGGGCAAAAAAGTGGACTTTAGTTTTTTCCAAATAAATCCTGTCAAGTTCAGTTTACGTTGATTGTGCCAAAGGATGAAATAGATTTTACAAAAATCTGCGTATGACTAAAAAAATGTCTTAAGGACCTATTATTTTCGGAATTATAAGGTTTCAAAAATTTCATTTTTTTTTGCATTTTTGACTAAAAAAGAAGAAGTTGTGTTTTTATAAAATATCTCATTTCCCAAATAAGTGTATATGATTCATTTATCATGTATAATACGTTTTTTCCTTTGATAAATAAATAATTGTTTATGACGAAAGCCTGCTATCACTACTTATTATTACTTTTTGGCCATTTTTTAGCATTTTTGTGGCAAAAAAGTCAGCATAATTGATTAAAAATGTGTAATATGTTTTTTATCCAGGAGAAAATATTTTCATTAATAACTGTTTATAACAAAATATGGCTATAACCACTGTTAATTACTTTTTGACTACTTTTGTGCAAAAGAGTACTTATCATTTTATGAATTTATTTAAAGAACTTTTAGATACAACTGTGTGGCCACAAAAATTCTAAAAAATGGCCAAAAAGTAATCATAAGTAGTGATAGCAAGCTCTTGTTATAAGCAATTGTTTATTTATCAATGTTAAAATACGTATTAAACATGATAAATGAATCATATACACTTATTTGGGACAAAAAATTCGAAATATGACCGTAGTTCTACTTTACGGTACGCTCAGGTGCGTCTATGCATGAGGAGTGCACTTTCCAAAGTCATATCTCATGACCTATTAGGGCTAGGGCACTTTTTTTTATCTTAAGCCAAATTGGCTCCACTTTCATTTATTCTGCTTTTTTGTCAAAAATGCAAAAAAAAATGTTTTAAACCTTATAATTCTCAAAAGAATAGGCCTAAAAAACTTTTATATATATACGCAGATTTTTGTAGACTCTATTTCACCCTCTGGCACAATCGAGGTAAACTGAACTTGGCAGGATTTATTTGGAAAAATCTAAAGTCCACTTTTTTGCCCGTAAAAACAGGCAAAAATAGCGAACTTTAAAGGGGTCATAACTCATCACCTATCAAATCTAAAAACAATTAAAAACATATTGAATATTAAAGATTTTCAGAAGGCAATATACTAGGAATGAAGAAAGCAAAAGGCAATCATCGTAACATGGCTATCAATAAAAACTACGTATAATTCCCTAAAAACTTCCTTCTGTTGGGTGTCAATAACTGGTTTTGAAGGTACATTAAGAATATTTCAAATCTATTATATCTACTTAAATTTGAGACTGATATTTATTTAATTATATTTCAAAACATAATCATAGCCAAAAAATTAACAAAGTTATAACATTTACAACACGAAAAAAATCGAGACTTAAAATTTTAAGCTGAAAAACGCCCGTTATGAAAAAAGTAAAGAGAAGAACAAACTTAATTTTTGAAAATCCTACAAGAATAATATAACAACTTTTGGAATTTTCTAAAAAAGTTTCAAGTTCAAATTTGGACTCTACGAAGCAGAATAAAATTGGAAGGGATGTACTTCATCGGTACGCGTGCGACTCACACGAGGCGCGGAACATGTGCTATGCATATGCGGACACATCTGTTTGGTGACCTGCGTGACACGCGTGACGGTTTATTCGCAATCGTGCCTGCACCGTGCGTGGCACCGTCCGCGCATATTGTTATATGGCTGTTTGCAGTCTGTCGACCGGCTGGTTCCGCTTTGGTGTGTTGTTCTGGTACCAGAGTCTGGCATAGTAGATCTTGGACCACACTGGTCATGATATACACCAGACAAAATTAAAATAACGTAAAATGATACTAAATATGTTTCCGTAATAGTTTTACACTATATTTCAGTCCTTTCTGGGAGAATATATGTGGAGACGTCACAACATTTTAGGAGACACTGAAATATTAAAAACATTACCTCCTGTCGTACAAGCTTGCATGTTTGGGCCAGTGATCCCAGATCTGAAACGAAATGTGGACCAATACTATGCCAGGGCTATGTCCATGTGAATATAATAGGAGACGGTGTAAATGACTTAGTTGCGCGCGCAACCCATTTCTCCTCTTCTGAATTTGAAAACTCGAAGGTGCAAGATTGCCAGTCGGAGCACTTCGGCCATTCTATTTATATATCTATCTGCTAACTACTTTGAAATAAATTTAGGAGATTGGGATTTTAATATTTCCAGATTTCGATGCTGACCATTCTCATGATTTGAATAGATCGAGCGCCTGTTGATATGCGTATATTTTGAGGTTATGTTATTCCATGTATAAAATATAAATTATATAAATATAATACTATTATATATATAAATATATACGTATATTAAAAATGATAATATTATAATTATGTTATATTACAATAGTCTTATTTATATCTTAATCCGCATTTGAAAGAAATTAAAGAAATTGGCGATTTTGGAATTCATCTCGTTTGGATAAAAACTCAATTATTTGATTGAAAAATTAATTATTTTGTTGAAAATACATTTTTGAAACTGACAATCAATACCATTTTTGGTTAAGAAATCATGTGTTTTGTTAAAAAGTCGTCTTTTTTTTTGTAGAAATTAAATTGTTTTATGAAAAATTTATACTTTTTGATTAAAAATTACATTTTTCGGTTGAATCATCAACTATAAATATTTTTTGATTGTAAGTCGTTCTGTTGTAAATGCAACTATATTGTTAAAATTTAAAACCATAATTTTTGAATGGAAATACTTTTTTTGTTTTAAAATTAAATAATTTCGTGGAAGTTCATGTATTTTGTTTAAGATTTGTCTTTTCTTATGGATCATCAATTTTCTTGGTCGAAAATTCATCTGATTGGTTGAAAATTTTACAACTTTGTTTAAAATTAATTTTTTTGGTTAAAAATTATTTATCTTTATCTGAAAATGTAACTATTATGTGATTGATTAAAAATGAATAGTATATATTGTTTAAGTTGGAAAATCTTTTTTTTTTATAGTACATTAATCTTCTTGGTCAAAAATTCACCTTTTCCCTTGAAAATTTAACAATTTTGTTGAAATTTTTTTTTTCTTCTTTAATTCAATTTTGTAGCACAGTTTTTATCTGGAAATTGTACTATTCCATTTTTGGTTGAAACTTTATCCTGTACATTGTATTAGTTAAAACACCAATTATTTGATAGAAAATTAGTTTATTTTGTTGAAAAGTAAACTTTTGGGTTGATAATTGATATATTGTGTTAATTAGATTTTTTTCCTAAAATTAAAAGAACTTCAAAATAAAAAAATTGTCTTAAAATCATCCTGATTCCTTTTTTTTAATTTTTAAAATCTTTTCAAATATTCACTTAAAATTAATTTTTCAAACTAAAAAATCATTTTCAATTTTCTTAGCAATCACAACAATTGCTTTGAAAAATTTTCTGTTTTAATTCAAAATTCAGGATGAAACAAAACACATGATTTCTTCACCAAAAATGGTATTGATTGATTGTCAGTTTCAAAAATGTATTTTCAACGAAAGAGATGAACCTTCAAATAAAAAAAAAAAAACTATTATAATAGAACATAATTTTAATATTATCATTATTAATATACGTATATATTTATATACATAATAGTATTAATATTTATATAATTTATATTTTATACATGAAATAACATAACCTCAAAATATACGCATATCAACAGGCGCGCGTCTATTCAAATCATGAGAATCGTCAGCATCGAAATCTGGAAATATTAAAATCCCAATCTCCTGAATTTATTTCAAAGCAGTTAGCAGATAGATATATAAATAGAATCGCCGAAGTGCTTCGACCGGCAATCGTGCACCTTCGAGTTTTCAAATTCAGAAGAGGAGAAATGGGTTGCGCGCGCAACTCAGTAATTTACAGCGTCTCCTACTATATTCACACGGTGACAGTGATCCCAGATCTGAAACGAGATGTGGTCCAATACTATGACAGGGCTATGTCCGTGTGAATATAGTAGGAGACGCTGTAAATGACTGAGTTACGCGCGCAACCCATTTCTCCTCTTCTGAATTTGAAAACTCGAAGTTGCACGATTGCCGGTCAGAGCACTTCGTCAATTCTATTTATATATCTATCTGCTAACAGCTATCTGTTTTGAAATAAATTCAGGAGATTGGGATTTTAATACTTCCAGATTTCGATGCTGACGATTCTCATGATTTGAATAGATCGCGCGCTTCTTGATATGCGTATATTTTGAGGTTATGTTATTTCATGTATAAAATATAAA
>NC_046657.1:87567655-87568731 GCF_010883055.1 Belonocnema kinseyi
TTTTCAACAAAATTGTTAAATTTTCAAGAGAAAAGGTGAATTTTTGACCAAGAAGATTAATGTTCTATACAAAAAAAAACGATTTTCCAACTTAACCAATATTAACGATTAATTTTGAATCAATCATATAATAGTTACATTTTCAGATAAAGATAACTAATTTTTTAAAGAAAAAATTAATTTTAAACAAAGTTGTTAAATTTTCGACCAATCAGATGAATTTTCGACCGAGAAAATTAGATTATGATATAATGAGATTATCTACAAAAAATTGAAATTTTTAAGCGAAAAATATGAGTTTTCAATGAAAGAGTTATACTTTCAACCAAATAGTTAAATTTTCAATCATAATTTAAAAACATTGTTAAAAAAACATTTTTTTTTGACAAAGTAGTTCAACTCTTAGTGAAATAATCGACTTTCAAACCCAAGAAGATGTACAGTTGATATTTTAACCAAACATTTGCATTTTTGGCCAAAAATGATAAAATTTCCAACCAAAAGGATTACATTTCTACTAAATAAGGTCAATTTCCAAGAAAATACAAGAACTTTCAACGAAATTATTTAATTTTAAAAACAACAAGAGTATTTCCACCCAAAACTTATAATTTTAATTTTTAACAATATATTTGCATTTACAACAGAACGACTTTACAACCAAAACATATTTATAGTTCATAATTCAACCGAAAAATGTAATTTTTAATCAAAAAGTATAAATTTTCCATAAAACAATTTAATTTCTACAATGAAAGACGACCTTTTAACAAAACACATGATTTCTTCACCAAAAATGGTATTGATTAATGTCAGTTTCAAAAATGTATTTTCAACGAAAGAGATTAACCTTCAAATAAAAAAAAAATAGTCTATTATAATATAACATAATTATAATATTATCATTATTAATATACGTACATATTTATATGTATAATTGTATTAATATTTATATAATTTATATGTTATACATGAAATAACATAACCTCAAAATATACGCATATCAAGAGGCGCGCGATCTATTCAAATCATAAGATTCGTCAGCATCGAAATCTGGAAATATTAAAATCCCAATC
>NC_046657.1:87568831-87578717 GCF_010883055.1 Belonocnema kinseyi
AATAACATAACCTCAAAATATACGCATATCAAGAGGCGCGCGATCTATTCAAATCATAAGATTCGTCAGCATCGAAATCTGGAAATATTAAAATCCCAATCTTCTGAATTTATTTCAAAACAGTTTGCTGTTAGCAGGTAGACATATAAATGGAATCGACGAAGTACTCCGACCGGCAATCGTGCATCTTCGAGTTTTCAAATCCAGAAGAGGAGAATTGGGTTGCGCGCGCAACTCAGTCATTTACAGCGTCTCCTACTATATTCACACGGACATAGCCCTGTCATAGTATTGGACCGCATCTCGTTTCAGATCTGGGATCACTGCACGGACATAGTCCTGTCATAGGATTGGACCACATCTCGTTTCAGATCTGGGATCACTGGTTTGGGCGCGTAAGAGCGGGAAAAATTCTAAAAGTTTCTGCTTGGTTTACATTTTTAAGTAATTTGTATAATCTATAATAATTAAAATTGAATGTACTTGCATATAATTTATATATGAGGCGTTCTCTCGAAGAATGACCTAAGCGCAATTTAGTCGTTTCGAGAAAAAACGATTTGAAAATTCAACGTTGTACTACTCATCGTTAAATATAACTAATTCATTTTTTGTTGATTTATTGCAAACATATACTGTCAAATAATGGATTTAAAGCATAACCTCTTCAATAAACATTTTGTAACAATCTTTTTAGTAAGAGATTATGCAAAAGCACTTAAGTCGTTTTTCGGGAGAACTACTAAAAATATGTTTTATAGCTATACATACACGAGTTTTATTCTTTGTTTATTCCCACCTGTCTCGTTGTGATTTTCTTTTCAAAACAATCGGTGCTTCTAGATGTTAAAGTTGTGGTAGAATTAGCAGTCGCACAAGTATCTATTATTTTTTATTTAAAAGATATATCGCTGTAAAAAAGTAAGCGACACGGCTACACTGCTTGACTTTCACGACTGAAGCACAGGAGCGGAGTCACTTGTGTAGAGCGGGAGACTACGCGGGCGATAATATGGTAGGCGCATGGTTTTAAACACTCACAGTTTTCTCAAAAATTCATTAAATACTATAAAATTTGGTATTTTGATATGTTGGGCCCTTGCCTACCTATTAACATGTTCTCTCGAAAAACTAAAAAAGTCGCCTTAGGTCGTTCTTTGAGCGACCTCCTTATATAGGCCTTCAATTCCAAAAATTCGAAAAAAGGCGGAGATCGAAAATTGATACGAACCATAACACGTGTTGATCACAAAACAACACTCACATCGCCATATTGCAAAACTGAACAACACTACCACAAAAACACTCATAGCAGGGCTACCAACTGTTAACTAGCAAGTATATTTGGGGAAAATGGCTTAGAAACTGAATTTTCTGTCAAAAAAGTTTGTATATTTTTTCGAAATATGCTTCGACACGTGGAATAATATTCATTAATTAATTTATATATTAATTACTAGTGTTTAAACTGAATACAAGAATCTGGTTTCTTTATTGACCAGATTCTGTTTTTCGTCTGGTCTGATCATTTCTCCCGCCAGTCTGGTCGACCTTAGGGAGCAGATGCTGGGCCAGACTCGGGCCTCCTTCATACAAGTCAGACGTTGCTACTAAGGTACCCTCACTCGTCAAAGGACTGAATCTAGCCTGAGCCCAGAAACCCTGCCCACGTCCCTTTGGTCATTATTGCGTATCCAATTGACGCCTAGGCGCTCGGCTCCGAACAAAAATGTTGAGCTATCGTTTTTGTAGTTAGGTTTTTTGTGATTTCAGATGAGGGAAGTGAGGAGGTAAAAATAAAAATAAGAAATAACGGTAAGTGTATCATAACAACTTGAAACATAAAAAAATCACTTTTAATGGATGAGGTATTTTCATAAGCTTCTGGTAGGATGATTTGTTTAAATAAGCTTTCTAAATATATTAAACATAATTCAATCTGTTACCATCATGTACGGGGCATGACATACCGTCTGACCCATTTTCTAATATTATAAAATCTACGTACGCGAGTACATGCGCACTGCGTCTTTCCGCTACGTTTCTGGTGTTTTCACGCATAAGTGACAATCTTCCCTCGACCCTGCGAGCTAAGAAACTGCATAGGCCAACAGTTCGAAGAATTCGTCAACTGGAAGATCGTCAACCGGGAGTTTGGTATATTTCAGCAGAGAGTAAGAGCTTATACCTGTAACTGTTTTAACCACATGCTTTTCTTTGATTAATGAAAAAACGTTCACATACTTAGTGCTGAAAATGTCTGGAGTTTAATTAATTCGTCTTCGTTAGCATTAGATTGTAAAAATAAATTCCCCTTTCCATATATATTTATATCCACGGCTTTATTTTAATTCGCTTTTTTTATTAATTTACTTTTTTTATTACTTCCCCTAAATAAACTTCCCCTAAACTTTTATTTATAATGTAGTCCATAGCCCCTGAATCAGCAATGAAAGTAATTTTATTTGTTTTATTTTGCGCATCTAACCTATAGGTTACTTCATCTGTTTGTTGATCTCTGGAGTTGTTTTCTTGGGCAGCATTTCCCGTTTTGTGGTTCTTTTTGAACTGGCCTTTATATCCTCTTTTTAAATTTTCCCTCTATTATTAACTCTTTTGACATTTTTATTTTTTGCTTCCTTCCTTCCTCTAAATTCAAGCTTTCCCTTTCTTCTATTATTATTATTTTCACAGGAGAACATATCTTCCACCTCGTCCTCTACGGCCTCTATATCCACATTGCACATCTAAGGCATCGTCTCTTGACTGTGGCTGGCCTACTTGGTTCACTTTGTTCCAGACAGGCCCTTGCGTCTTCATTTTCCTTGCTATCAGCAAGCCGTTCAGCCGCTAACGGCAATAAAAATGATTTAATTTTTGCTAAATTCATTTCTCTATTATCTGTTTCTCTTCTAATTAGATCAGCTGAGCGTAGCTCTGGTGCTGATCCTGATACAGCTTCGTAAAAGGCAGCTCTTTCCTCTTGATCCGTTAAGGGCACGGTTCCCGCGCAATTTTCTTATTGCCTTATAATATAATAAAATCTTTAACAATAATCATCAATTCTCTCCTTTGGCTATATTTCTAACCATTAATTCTGAATGTAGGTAATTTAACCACAAATTAAAATTACCTTTTCTTGTTAATTTATATTCTCTTTTGACATTTACTTCACAACATTTACTTCACAACATTCTAGATTTGACTTACAGTTTTTTTGTTGAGTCTCACTTGACTTTAAGTTGTCTTGTCAAGCTTCTGTTTGCATCTCTTCATCTACTTTTGTTGGTGGAGTGTATTGTCCCTCTTCCTCTAAATTGAGGCCATTCTCTAAGAGGCACACCTCCTCTTCCCAGGTCAAGTCTTTATCCCCCATTGTATATCTTCGCGAACTGGGTTGAAGGACACATATTAAATTTTTTGGCTTTTAAAAGTAAACTCTTATTTATCTTTAATTGTTATAGTTCTAATTGACTTTATAATATTTTCCATGTGCTTCTAGGCCAGCTCGGGCGCACCGCAAGTCGAGCTTGTCTGAAGCGATTGATCCTTTATGCACACCCCAGCACGAGCATACGCACCTCTTTTCCCTGCAAGTCTGAAAGCGCAGCTGATAGGCCTGCCTTTGGGAAAGAGCGATCGTGCACGCGGGCTTCAGCGAAAGTATGCACAATTTGATCATCCTTATCAAGTTCAGAATTCCCACCGAACAACAAGTTTTCATTCCACACTTGATACCGGAGTAAATTGTTTCAATTGAATTATGTATGGTCATTTGAACAAAATAGTATTCTTTATTCATTTGAAGAATTTACCCATACTGGTTACTCCTAATTTTCCCTATATTTTTCTTTAATTTTCATATATTTTCATTAAATAGATTCAATTTTCTTCTGATCAAAGGAATATTTTATTCTCAATATTTTTCTTTTTGAATCCCTAATTAAAAAAAAGTTTACTTCTATGTAATTTCCTTCTTAAATTTTTATTAAAAACAATTTTATTTCAAGTATCTTCTAATTTTTAATTAACTGATCATTAGTGAGTTGTTCCCTTTGTTTCATGTGCTTGCGACATGCCGTCCCTGACATGTCGACACACAAAGAGTGTCGGCTATCTTTTATTTCGTGCGTGCCTTGACTTTGCATTAGCGTGCAGTCACACTTTATTCACTTCTTAACTAGGTTTCTTAAATCTACTTTTCAAAACTCTTCCAAACCTCCACCTCTTAAACAAAATCCCACCTTCTAAACTACTTCCGGAAGTACATTATATTGTTCTATTAGCACTAGATTTTACAATCCTTTAAAATTATTTACAATCCTCCACAATCTTCTGGAAATCTTCTAGAGTCCTCTGAATGACTGCAGACGCCTTTCGTCTAAAACGTTATTCTTTTGTTGCGCTCCTCTTCATGTGCTCCTCGTAGCGCCACTCTTCACTTTTTACTTTTTAATCATTGGTAAGTGCACTAACTAACACTACACTCGCGCAGTGGTGCCATCTACTGGTATTGTTGAAGGAGTATGAGTTTTTGCTTTTAACAGTAAATCTAGTGTAATTTAATAACGAAAAATAAGAATGATGGCAAATTATAATTCAGAAGAAGTAGAAATATTGCATTTGGTAATTCGGAAAAATTAAATTCTTGAGCACGAATTCATTTCAAATCAGAAAGGTTTTACACTTTTGAAGCCGCAGAATCTCTCGGGAGCAAAATATGCTGTTGTTTAGAGGAAATTAGGCGATACATAATCTTCCAGTTTGTAAAAAAGTGTCTACGAAGTTATGCATATTTGAACGTTGTGTTTAGTTTTCCAAAAAACTTAAGTTTTTTCTTTTAAACCTCTATAACTTTTGAACTAATTAAGATATTTATCCTTTACTTTATGATTGTGATCAAGCTTATTGTCTTCTTTTGACACCCGCTAGAAAATTTCAATTTAAAAAGAGTTCAAAATTAACATAATGACGGCGGGTTTTCGTTAAATATTAAAAGTCGATTTTCTCAAAAATCAATCACTTATTTTTTCCCATTTTTTGTTGAATTTCGACTTTCATAAGGAAGATATATTGTGAGTTTTATGGGGGCGAAAGATAAAACTGTTCAAACATATTGGGAAAAATAAAAAAGTGGGGGTTTTGAGAAAGTGTTTTTTTCAAGTTTTCAAAGTTTGAAAAAAAATTCTGGAAAACCCTATGCTTGTATTCAAGAAATATATAGTATCAGTTATATTCGGGCAAAATTATTTCTGTGCCCGGCAAAATTTTTTTCTCTAAAAATATAATTCTTTAATTTTTCTTGTAAACGATGCCACTTATCGCAATAGAGCAAGATTTACTTCTCATAGAACTTTTTTAGACATGCAAATTTATATGTAGAAATTTTGTTCTACACTACCGTCTAAAATTTTCAGCACAATCAGCGAAAGTACTATTAAAATTCACTGCTGCGCTGACTTTTAAACGTTACTAATCGTTAAAAATTTGAAAGAGAAACTTTTTTTTTTAATCCGCTAAGAAGCTCATTGAATTACCTAAAGTAATAGTGCCTAGGATGGTTGTACCAAAAATCTCAAATTCATAAAAATTAGACTCTGAAGTCTGACCGTTTCTTGGGAGTCCTTGAATATTCTTTAAAATTTATTGGCTTGAATTGAAGATGAGATTTCACAGATTACGTCCTGTCAATTTCTGTTTTTTTCTTAAGTTTCATAAGTCACAGCACGAGCAGAATTTGAGAAATAAAATCTTAGAAATTCTGAGCTTTACATTATATTGTAAGAATCGAACAAGTCTCTCCTGGATGGCAGGGAGGTGATTCTCTCATCTGGTAAAGCAAATTGTAAGAATATGAATTTCATCAATCATATAAATTAAATGGTAGAAAAATCATTAATCGTAATTTCTATTTTCATTAATTATTTATCACTCTGATTTTCATTTTTCAAAGACTGGCATGTTTTACGTACTTAACTAACATATACCTTATGTGAACATAAAAAGGAATCAAAGTCTGCCCGCTTAGTCCATGTTTAATGCAGTGCATTTGCATACTTCATAAACAAGTATTACATATACTTTGAAATTGTAAATTGTTAAAATTAAATTATTTTAAAAACATTAAAAATTGGAAATTTCTAATTTAAAATCGGGAATTAACATTTTCACCAAAAAATTGTTTAATTTGAAACCTGATCATAATAATAGATACATTATGTATTTTAATCCTAAACGATGAAATTTAAGATCATCTAATTATGAAAGTTTTAATATTGAACTATGAGGTATGAAATGTTTTTAATTAAAAATTAAACATTTCAAATGATTTTAATTTTTTTTAAAACCTTAATGTTAAATTGTGACAAATAAATTTTTAACCTACAAAATATTACTTTGCTTTGGACTTTGTTTTACAAATAAAAGCTTGTTAATGTTCAAAAAACTTTTCTTTTTCGAGATTTCATACAAAATCTCATTAATTTTTATTTAAGAACAAAATTGAGTTTTTTTATTATTCAAACGAACCTTTTTATTCAAGATTTTCAGATTGATCAAAGAAGGTCTTATGTCTGTGCTGAAACTAAATAGACAAAATTTCTGGTGGTTGAAAAAAAAATTGGTGTTACTTTATAAGCAAACACATTAACAAACGTTATTTTTTCCGGAGTAAAGAGTTTGTTATAAAATGTGAAAGGAAATAGTTTTATTATGGTTAGTTGTTTATGCAATTAATAGTAGTTGCCAATTTGTTAAGTCTAAAGGCTATTGGAACGGGGCGCACACGAATGGCGAAATCTGTAAGACACTGAAAACTTATTAGCTGTCAATGATAATTCAGTTTTGACGTTTTATAAATGCACTCTGAAAATTTTTCCGACACCGCAAGGGGTTTCACGGTTGTGGAATATTCGCTTGCTGTCTATTTTTCGAAACAAATAGAGTAACTGATAAAAATGAGAGTAAATTGTTTAAGCAAATGTTATGAATGGAGAACCAAGCACCAATTTAAAAAACCAATTTAAACTAGAATAAAAATGCGACTTGTATTCTTTATTTTTGTAATTGTTTATTGGCATGTCTTACTTGGTCTAGGAATAGGAAAACTGTGGAAAGTGATAAAAGGATGCCGCCGTGAACTCGCTGGTAATAATTAAAATAATTTTTTAATCAAAAAACAATGATTTATTGAAACATTTACATATCTTGTTATGCTTTAACATGCAAAACACATATGAAAATGGCGCATAACGTAAAATCGTATAAATAAGGTAAGTATTGTACAACCTATTCTGGCTTTATCGAACAGTAATATTAATGCATAAATTTCATATTGAAAATAACAATATATAGTGGGAAGATGGTCGTGGGGGCTAAAGCGTAGGCTTTGGACCCACTCTGTTGAATTGTGGGTTCGATTCCCGCCTCCTAGCACTCTGGAAGAGCCTCGACGGCCCATGCGGTGAACACTAGCCTAGTAGGGGAGTTGTTTATCTCCGGAGAGTCGTGGGACCGGTACCTCTGAAGAAAAAGGTTCTCTAAGTACCTAAAGCTGTTGCTCTTGGTGGTTCGGAAGCCACCTTCAACTGTAGGTTCCCCTCCCACCACCAAGTTAGTGTGTGTGGGGTGTGTTAAGGAATAGAGAAGAAGGTGCAAGAAAAATGTAAACCTTTAGGCAACAAATAAGCAAATAACTACATTAATAGCACCTACATTTTACAAACTATTGTTTACGCCCTTATTCGTAAAGACTCATGATTCTTAGATATCGTGATAGTGCACTTGAAGATATTCAATTTTAAAAATTAATTTAATTATTTTTACCTTTATTATATTATTATTCAATTAATTGAATTAATTAATTATTCTACAGAGCAAACGTCGAATTCAGTAACCATTTTTGCAGGGAAAACATTGAATCTCTCCGGGTGCACTATCTGAATATCTAAGAATACTCAATCTTTACGAATAAGGACGTAAAAAATAGTTTACAAAATTTTTCCTTTAGAAATGGTTACTAAATTCGATGTCTGGTGTGTAGAATAATTTCTATTTTAATTAATTTTTAATATTGAATCTCTTCGTGTGTACTATCTCGATATCTGCTGTGTAGAGTTATCTCTTATTTTGATTAATTTTTAATATTGAATCTTTTCGAGTGCACTATCTCTATATCTAAGAATAATGAATATTTGCGAATAAAGACGTGGAAACAGTATCAATGAGTACCAATGAGTAGCCTTCATTTCAAAAGAGGGCGTTAAGGGAATCATATGTATACCGAAATATGCCGATTTCGCGAACATACAAACGTTTCTTATTTAAAAGTATCAATGCATTATGAGTAACACATCCAAGAAGCTTCTGACGCAAACAAGCATCTCGATTTCAAATGCACCCGCGGTTTATTAATTCCTAGAACTGCTGACCTACGCAGTTTCTCAGGAGGCAAAGAGAAAGACGATTGCGGATCTTACTTGAAAAATAATAGCAGCGCAGTAGAAAGACGCTGTTGACGGGTACTCAGACGAGCATATTGCGCAATATTATGCATCGCAGTTATTGAAAACAGTTCCAGCGGCCCTGGTTGTTTACGTTTCAATTCCTCCGATTTAGTCACAAAGTTAGTGCGACGTAATCACGGACACTCGAACTTAACCGACAGATGGGTGTAATCTTGTCTTTTGAACCTAAACCCAAGCCAGTGCGTCTGGACCTTGATCGCATATTAAATGGCGATAACCAACCTACAATTTATTATTGACCGAATCCATTTCAAAACAGGCAGGGAAATATGTTGCTGTTTAGAGAAAATTAGGCGATACGTATTTTTAGGATTTGCAAACAGAAATTTTTCTAAAAAGTTATGCGTATTCGAATTTTGTGCTTCGCTTTTCAGAAAACCCGAATTTTTTCTTTAAACATCTATAACTTTCGACCTGATTAAGATGTTTACTATTTTCTTTTTGATTCTATTG
Source organism: Belonocnema kinseyi (assembly GCF_010883055.1). Classification (NCBI taxonomy): domain Eukaryota; kingdom Metazoa; phylum Arthropoda; class Insecta; order Hymenoptera; family Cynipidae; genus Belonocnema; species Belonocnema kinseyi. The sequence continues at coordinate 87,577,810 of NC_046657.1, forward strand.
TTATGCACAAAAACGTATTTTCGTATTTTCAAAAAGTAACTGAGTCTCTTTAAGGCAATTCGGTATTACTTTATTAACTCTTTGGATTAAATGTACAAGATTATAGTTGTGAAGCAAGACTAGAACTAACTGGAGAACATAAGTTTGGACCTACTCATAGTCCAGCAGATACATCTGAGATTACCGAAACATATGAAGCAAGTAGGTCAAAGTCAACTGCGTAACACCCCCGTTTTTAGACAAGGTTTTAGTCCTCTAAACCTACTTTGAATTTTCTAGGTTTAATTGGTTCCATTGGGTTCATTAACGGTTGAGCAGAGACAGTATAGGTTGCAATTTGTTGAGTGATCTAATTCTTTGTTTTGAAGCAGAATAAACAGAACTTTTTTGGTAATAATGCCCTGATTAGTTGGAAGATGAGATATTTTTTTAATGCATATAATGATAGTAATAGTAAAGAGAAGTTCCTAAATACTTGAGCTAGTTTAAGCCGGTTTCTATCCATGTTTTCATACGCTGGTGATTAGCTATATTTTTTAGTGTATTCTGGGTGTCGTCTAAGCTTAAGCGGGCTTGTTTGGAGTTCCTCATTGTCTACGTTCATCGTAATTATTGTCGTAGGTTATATTGACCCAATAGGTTTCTTTTTCCTCTAGATGTTTGGTTATATCTATTTGACCATAATTATTGTATAATTTACAATTGTTACCTTCTATTTTATTAGGATTAATTATTTCTATGGTCGTTAAAGTGTTGTCTTGCTTATATATAATTTTGTTTTAACAAGAGGGATGACAATATATCCATTGGAGATACAGTCTGTCAAGTTAAAGCGTGGGTGGCTTTACTCGCAGTCGGTAAGGTGTATCGACATGATTTTGGTGTCAAAATATTAAGAAGAGCTCCCT
>NC_046657.1:87578817-87599968 GCF_010883055.1 Belonocnema kinseyi
TTTCCTGTCGAACCACGATTTGGGAAGTCATCAACATTTTTGGTCTCTTTATACCGCTTTACCCACTTGCTGACGAACGACGATGATTTTCCCATGTACTCTTCTTAATATTTTGACACCAAAATCATGTCGATACACCTTACCGACTGCGAGTAAAGCCACCCACGCTTTAACTTGACAGACTGTAGGTATGAATATTTCCTTATGAAGTAAGTACGGAAATTGATTACAGTTTAAATCATAATATCTTTTAAAAAGGCTTGCTTCGCAGGATTCACTCTATATTATTTTGAGATAGGGTTGATTTCGTTTACAAATCAGGTAATTCGTTATGATTTTACAATGTTCAATCGTTTGTCTGTCTGTGGGGACGTATGCGTCTCTAAATAAAATGACTAATTCCTGGCCTGGTATAATATACAAATAAAGGTTACCCTTTTTCAGGAACAGACATAACTTTTTGTGAGGATCCTTCTTCTTTCTCTAAAACGGGTATATCTTTAATATAAGTGAAAAGCTGTTGAATAATGGCAACAGAGAGTGAGCTTGTGTCAAAGATATACTGGCAATTTTCTTCTGTTTTGTTGAAGTGATAATGTGTTCTATGGTGTTCTTTGAATTCTTGTAGTGTATGTTTTAAAATTTCAGGTGTTAAGATTATTGGATGCGCTATCTTGTGTTTATCATTATTGATAGCATCGATGGTGGTATCAATGTCGTCGTTCATTTCGTATATGACGAGTGTAATCGATATAAGTTTGGTATAAGAAAATGATCTTTAGTGTTATTGTTTACTGTTTGTACTAATTTTTGTGCTAGTCCTAGTTCCTTTCAAATTTCTTGTTTTATTGATGAATATTCGGTTGATGAAGAATCCAATATTTATTTAAGCACCTTTGTATGATTTGATAACGCTAATGCTATAGCTTTATTATCGGTATATAATATGTCAAATTCGGAATTTAATTGTGTCAAGTCAGATTCGGACAAAGTTAGCTAATCCTCTCTTATGCCTTTGTGTCCCGAGTAAAATATGCAGGATTGTGATTTAAGAAACCAATTGGTTATATCTTTCTTTGACTGACCTTAATTCTTCTTTGGGTGCACCTGAAGTTCCACAAGGTCGCTCAGATAAAATTAGAGGTGTGATCTATTGTTTATAACCTTTGCTCTGTTGCAGTTAGATTTATTCCTATAATTAGTTTCGATTCTTCGTGGTAAAGATGTACCTTTTTTATTTCTTCTACATAGACATTTTCCTTTCGCTCTTTCTACACTTAATATGCTCTAGTAGCAGTTATTATTGCGCAGATTAGTCTAATGATTAGGTCGTGTTGTAGTTTACATTTCTTGATTAAATCTTGGTATGTGAGGTTGGTTGATGGGAATATTATAAATGGGATATTGGGTTCTCTGCGAAAAGTGGCCTTAAATGGTGTTTTTTCCTACAGTTGTGTTTTTCACAGTATTTATTGCGAAACTGATAAATTTTAAATTCTTGTCCCATTCGTTATCATCTTTGGCCATTAATGTTTTAATTAAGTTATTTAAAGTAGACTGCCTTCTTTTAATATTGTCGTTGGATTGAGAATGGAACGCTGTTGTTTTTATGTGCTGGATTGGAAGTGCTTCCTCGAATTGCTGCATTAATTCAGATATGAAGTTTTGTCCCCTGATCAGATAAAATGGTTTCAGGTGCACCAAAGATATAGATTTAGTGTTCTAACAGTCCACCAATGATTGATTTTGATGTTTCGTTCTGAAAAGGCAAAAGGACGGTTTACTTTGTTAATATGTATTGGATGCGTAATATGTATTTATTGCCTTTTCGAGTTTCTGGTAAGTATTCAAAAATGTCTAGGGGCGATTTTATCATTAAAGTTTATGGAGATGTTGGGTAATATACTAGATGCTTGGTTAGTTATTCTGGTGGTTTTTTGTAATTGGCAAATGGGACATTTTTTAACGTAATATTTAATTTGTTCGTCCATTCCTAACCATATCCCAATTTTCTTTGCTCGTTCTAAGGCATTATTTTCTCCTCGATTAGTCGAGTGAGCTTCTTTCGTAATTTGTTCCTTTTCAGCTTAAGTAAGCTCTCGAGTATTCGAGAAGCATAAATGGAATCCCGTACCTGGATAATAGTTTGATAAAAATTGTACTAGTTCTTTGATTAGTTCTTTTTGTACGGTAGTGAATAATATATCTTCAAATTATAGTCGCACTAAATCCAGTTTTCAGTCTCTAATTTCATCTATAACCAAGGCTAGATGTTTTAACCAGTTCTCTTCTTCATATTTCGGCATGCTTTCTTTTATAATTTGCTTCTATAATTTTCCTACAGAATTTGGTTTAATTTTTACTCTCTCGTTAGTTGCGGGGTCTAATCGCCATTCCATGAATTCGTTGCACCATTTGACTTGGGGATTTTAAGGTGTTTCTTGCTAATTGTCTTCCGCGTCGACACCTAAAGATGGATCTGGTTTCTCTTCGTAGTTTTAATGTCTTAATTTCGGTTGTTTTAGGTTTTACTGTTACGGGTTCTGGTGTTTTTAACTGCCTAGGGGTTTACCTACAATTTCAATTTCTTCGATCTCAGGTAGCTGTGCTTCTAGTTCATATATGAGCGCGTCCTTGAAGGCTTCTTGTAATAAATCTTTTTCCTAAATAGGAAAGGGTCATCTCAATAATCGTGAACTGGGGACTTTGACATTGTGGAGCCATAAAAGAGCTTTGTGGTCGGTTTGGAGCTTAAAATTTTTTCCAAGCAGATATTGTCTTAGTCTTTTAATTGCCCATACTTAATTGCATATAATTGCATATTTAATTGCAAGTACCAGAAATGATTGAATCTGTTTGACATTCTTAGGTTCTTTAAATTTTTGTTTCACACTTAGAAGGTTCTAGTTCTAATTAAAACTTTTTTGATTCTTTCTAATACGGTGACTAATTTTCTGTTATTTTCTTCCAAGGTTTCTGCAAATATTACAATGTCATTAATATAGACGAAGCATTCCTCTTCTATAAGCCCCCAAAATGCGCTATCCATAATTCTTTGGAATGTATTTTTTTGAGTCTTCTGACGTAGGAATTTGTTTAAATCCAGCACTTATGTCGAATGCTGAGAAATATTTTGCCCATCCGAGTTGATCTAAAATAACATCTATAGCTGGTAGAGGCTAGGTATCCTAGTACTGGAATGAAAGCTTTTAATGTGTCCACTAAGGGTTTACATTTTTCCTGCACCTTCTTCTCTATTCATTTACATACCCCCCACACACTTACTTGGTGTTGGAAGGGGGGCCTACAGTTAAAGGTTTTAGCGGACTGCCCAAAGTGGTGAATTAAAAGGTGATTACGAGTTGTTATCTGAGTTGATGATGGTACAAAATAATCAAACAGATCAAATTTTAGTCCAAAAAAACATTTAAATCAATTGTTTAAGAAAAATTAAAATTTAGTCATTTAGAATTCTCAAAAATACTGACACTTCAATCAATTAGACTACATTTTTAAGAAATATAGTGAGAGAAAACCTAATTAGCGTAGGTTAGGACGGGCGAACAGAAATTGACAGTTTCAGAAATACATGAAGAATACGTAATGAACGATGATATAATAGGCAGGTTTTCATTGAAAACCACCGATGAGGAAGCGCGTAATTAAGTTAAAATTTGAAATGAGAAATTTAAAAACTGTCCATATGTACACGTGAATACATATGCATACATATATACACACATATACATACATATATACAAATATATATACATATAGAGATGATTAATATTAAAAACATTATATTATAATACTCTTACAAATTTTATTAAAATTTAGAATTTCAGTCTGTAAATTAACTGAAATATTACGATATTTGTTTATAAAAACAGACTCAATAATACGTCGTTGATAAGTATTTTTTTCTGTAGCTAATATTCTAATACTTTTAAAATAAAAATCAAAGTAATGATTGAAATTCCAAGAATGCTGCGACAGACCTGTGTTAAAATTCCCAACTTCACAATCTCTTTCATGTTCAGCAATCCTAGTTTTTAATCTCCTGCCAGTTTCACCTATATAAGCTTTATTACAACATTTACATTCAATTAAATAAATAACACCAGATAAATTTTCAATGGAATCGACGTCCTTTCTTTTTAACAAATAATTATCTAAAGTATTAGCGTTTTTAAAATAAACATTAATATTAAATTTTTTAAGAGAATTTCTTAACCTTTCTGATAGGCCCTGAATGTAAGGCAAAGTAACATTTAAATTAAATCTATTGTGAGTATCACTCCAATTACTTTTCTTGGTAGTCTTATTACTGTTATTGTAAATCTCATGAATGCGTTCTGTAATGATGTCATTTTCAAACTCAAAAGTATGGTTATTCTGTACTAAAGTTGCTTTTAATAGATTTAAATTTTCTTTTCTAAATTGAATGTCAGATAATTTTACACATCTATCTACTAAACCCTTAGTTAAACCAATTTTATGCCCAATTAAATTATGTGAATTATAGTTTAAGTATCTACCAGACCAAGAAGGTTTTTTATACCAATTGGTTAATAAATCACCATTTGGAGTTGAAAATTCATTTTTAGTTATTTTTGTCAAGTTATGATTTAAATTAAGTTTTTCTTCAATGCAATCTCAAGCGAGATCTAGTGGGATCCTGTCAATCATGGACACAACATCTAACGAAACTATCGAATGGGTTTTTTGTACATTTATATTTTTTAAACAATCTCTTCCAACAATCAATAATATATTTTTTTAAACAATTGATTTAAATGTTTTTTTTGGACTGAAATTTGATCTGTTTGACTATTTTGAAAAATCATCAACTCAGGTAAAAATGTATTTTAATCTACGTAATTATAAACCATTTTTTTTAAGACTAAAATTACTAATCATTAATATAATTATTTAGGTTAAGAACCTTTGAAAAAGGTACGCATGTGTACCGAATCATAAGGAGGATTGAAAGGGTTTTTTCTATTTAATAAATATCTGAGTTTTGAAGAAAATGTTTTTTTGACTCATAATTTATTTTTTATTTACGATTGGACCGTAAGACATAAATAATTGAAATTTACGATTTGAAATCAATAAATATCAACAGTCGAAGAAAGGATTGATTTGTTTCATCAAATTACTTTACAATTAACAAGTCAACAACGTTTTGGACAACATGGGTTATTTATCTTACGAGTACATCCTCAAGAGGTATGGTGCTGTTACAAGACAACAAATTCAAGATTGGTGACACACCAATAGAAAATTAGTTATTCTTAAGGCACAGCGTACTTTCTTAATAAGGTGTAAAAATAATGCCTTATTTCCAACACATATTCAACAAAATTTAAGTAATTTGACTAATTTAAATTATGATTTTATCTCAAAATTTCAAAAAACTAAATTCAATTTCCACACAAAATGTCTACGTTTAGAAATTAAAAACATTGTGAAAAATATTCAAAATTACTAATTTCAGATTAAACAAATGTTTTAAGAATTTATCAACAGTTGAAATCCCAGATGATGTTGGTTAAGTTTTAGCATTAGGAAACAAATTTGGAGTTCCTTTAAATGTTAATAGAATTCCTATCAATAGTTTAGTTTCTAATATTGAAAATTCTATCAAAAATATTGAAGAAGAAGATTTAAAATTTAATATTCGAAAAACTGTTACTCAAATAGTCTCAAATCATAGTAACAATAATAAATTTTAAAATTTAAAAAAATCTGCTCAATTACTTGTGTAATGAACTGCTCGTTTGGTGAAAGGCTGAAACGTCTAATAAATGAAAAATGAATTTATCTCAGGCGAATTAGGAACCGCTGACTTTTCAGGGACGGCTCACCACAAAGGCGTGTTCACTTGTATAATTTTACACGCCTGGCGGTCTTTTATGGCCGGCATATTTAGTTAAACTCCTTATTAGCCTGAAAAATTTTCATGCAAGCTTAGGCTAAATAGGGAGTAAGTTATAGGGTTCGCAGATAGTGTAATTAAAATTTCAGCATTCTGTTTATTGTATAATTGTTTTTAATGACAAAAACAAAGAAAAAAAAACACATAATAATTTGAGTTTATATAAAAAAAAGAAGATTTTAGCTCAAATAACAAACAAACCTCGTGACTGATTATAGTGAATATTTTTTCTTTAGAGAAAATACTTTAGTCGGTTTAGCGCGTCCCAGAGGATGCTCGACCCATTTCAAAATAGTACAACCTACTTTATCGGGACAAATAAAAAAATGAAAATTAAGCACCAAGACTGACACTTATTCGAGGAGTCCGGAAGATATTCTCGAGGATTCTCTCTAGATCCTTGGTGGTAAATTTTTCTTCCATTTCAATATCTACCGGAACGCGGACTCTGGTGGATGCTTCGAGCGATCAGAACAGAATGCCTTCCGGAATCCTCGAGCAGGCTAAGTGACTGGACAGGTAGGTGACTGCGTACGCGCGAGAGATCGGAAATAACCAACCTGCCGCGCATTTATCCTTCTAAACCTTCGACTTTCAACGGCCAACTGAATTATGCGTAGAAAAGAAATTTATCTAGCGGCATCGTGGACTAAATTAATATAATTACCATTTTCTGGATTTAGTTATAAAATTCTAGTTATTAGAGAATTTTCTTTTCCTTCCGGATGGCTTGAGCAATGAGAGTTATTGTTTTCTGCGATGGTCGGACGTCGATCCCAGCATTTTCCATTTGTGAGCCCGCGAATTCAGCAAGTATCTCTTGTGACATAACCCAGAGAGCGGGAAATGTCGTTGAACCCTAACAAAGGGGAGCTGCCGTGCGAAGTAGATATCCGGAATTTACTGCGGAGCCAACCCTGAACAGAAATAATTTTCTGGTGCCAGATAAAATATTCTAACAAATTCAATGACCCCTTTTTGTCGAGCATCTCTCCTGACCACGGTACAATTAAAAGGTTCTTTCCTATATTTTTGGGATTCTGTCCTGACCGGTCGAGAAGATAGAGTGGCGTTAATAATTTTGCCACGTTACAGTTGAAAATTTCCAAAAAAATCATAAAGATTTAATTTTTGTCAAGGCTGATAAAAGTAACTTAACGGTTGCAACAAATAGAGACGATTATAACATTACAGTTGCAAACATCCTTAAGAATGATATTTTATACAAGAATATTAAAACTAGTATGGTTCCAACTATTGAAAATAAATATAATGATATAGCTACTAGATGGGAAAATAAAAGATTAATTAACGATCAATTTGTATATCATTCAAAAACTCACAATAGTGTTATAGAAAAAGCTTATGCCCTCCCTAAAGTTCACAAACCCAATTTAAGTTGGAGACTAATTGTTTCTACTGTTGGCTCCCCAACTTATAAATTATCAAAGTATATTTCAAATATTTTAAAACCAGTTTCTATGAACACTGACTCATTTTTAAGAAATAGTTGGGAACTTAAAGATTGTTTAAAAAACATAAATGTGCCAAAAACCCATTCGATAGTTTCTTTAGATGTTGTAGCCATGTTTGACAACATCCCACTAGATCTCGCTTTAGATTGCATTGAAGAAAAACTTAATTTAAATCATAACTTGACAAAAGTAACTAAAAATGAATTTTTAATAGTTACCAGAACAATTTTTAATGGTACTGTTTTCTCCTTCAATAATAAATTTTAAAAACAAATTTCGGGTTGCTCTATGGGTTCCCCGTTATCTGCAGTAGTTTCTGATTTAGTTTTCCAAGATGTCGAAAAAAGAGCTTTACAATTGTTAGATTTCACACCTATTTTGTACAAAAGATATGTCGACGACATTTTAGCCGTTATTCCTACAGATAAGATTCAAGTTTTCTTAAATGCGTTTAATAGTCATGAAGATTGTATAAATTTCACTCATGAATGTGAGATTAATAATGCTATTAAGTATCTTGATTTGAAAATTATAAAAACTCCAAATGGTGATTTATTAACCAATTGGTATAAAAACCTTCTTGGTCTGGTAGATACTCAAACTATAATTCATATAATTCATTTGGGCAAAAATTGGTTTAATTAAGGGTTTAGTTGATAGATGTGTAAAATTATTTGACATTCAATTTAGAAAAGAAGATTTAAATCTATTAAAAAAGCTTGAGTACAGAATAACCATCCTATTGAGTTTGTAAATAACATCATTACAGAACGCATTCATGAGATTTACAATAACAGTAATAAGACTATCAAGAAAAGTAATTAGATTGATATTACAATAGATTTAATTTAAATGTTACTTTGCCTTACATTCAGGGCCTATCAGAAAGGTTAAGAAATTCTCTTAAAAAATTTAATATTAATGTTTATTTTAAAAACACTAATACTTTAGATAATTATTTGTTAAAAAGAAAGGACGTCGATTCCATTGAAAATTTATCTGGTGTTATTTATTTAATTAAATGTAAATGTTGTGATAAAGCTTATATAGGTGAAACTGGCAGGAGATTAAAAACTAGGATTGCTGAACATAAAAGAGATTGTAAAGTTGGGAATTTTAACACAGGTCTGTCGCAACATTCTTGGAATTTCAATCCTTACTTTGATTTTGATTTTAAAAGTATTAAAATATTAGCTACAGAAAAAAATACTAGTCCACGACGTAGTATTGAGTCTATTTTTATAAACAAATATCGTAACATTTCAGTTAATTTACAGACTGAAATTCTAAATATTAATAAATTTGTCAGAGTATTATAAAATAATGTTTTTAATATTAATCATCTCTATGTAGATATGTGTATATATGTATGTGTATGTGTGTATATATGTATGCATATGCATGCATATATACATATACACAGTTTTTAAATGTCTCATTTGAAATTTAAACTCATCGTCTATTATGTATTCTACATGTATTTCTGAAACTGTCAATTTCTGTTCGTCCGTCCTAACCGACGATAATTTGGTTTTCTCTCACTATATTTCTTAAAATTGTAGTCTAATTGATTGAAGTCTCAGTATTTTTGAGACTTCTAAATGACTGAATTTTAATTTTTTTTTAACAATTCATTTAAATGTTCAATGGAATCTCAAGTGAGATCTAGTGGGATGCTGTCAAACATGGACACAACATCCAAAGAAACTATTGAATGGGTTTTTGGTACATTTATATTTTTGAAACAGTTTTGAAAAAAAAATATATTTTTAATTTCCTTAACTTTTGACAATTTAAAATGTTTTTCATAAATAGCGATATAGTTCATGCGTTAGGTTTTATTTTCTACGCTTCAAAGACTAAATTTACGACTCCCTTCAAAAATCTACTTTTACTTTCTGAAAGCTTTAAGATATAGAATGAAAAAATGAAACACAAATTAATTGTTTCATCGTCAAAACACTTGAATTTTATAAGAATAGTCAATAAACATTGAATACTGAACACAGAAAATAACAAGTTTCTTGCCGAATGCTGTGTATTTCAAATCATTTCAGAGTTCGGGAATTCTCAGCGATTGGCCGACCGATGACCGTTATTCTCACCGTTAAAGAATAATAAAAATTCATTGAGAAAAAATATAAATAGTTTTGAATTTTTGAAAAGAAAATATCCTCGACCGAATCCATTTCAAATTTGACATGGCTCTATACTTAAAACCGCAGAACCTCTTGGACGGACAAAATATGTTGTTTTTTAAAGGAAATGGGGCGACACGTATTTTTCCGATTTGCAAACAAAAAATACCTAGCAAGTGATGTATATTTGAACCCTGAAAATGATGACAACACTGTCGAAAAATATCAAAATAGAGAGGGGGAGTAGGAAAATGGCAAAGACGAGGACAAAGTTGAACTTCGAGGTACAGTAGAAGTTGAAAAGTTTATGTTAGAAGAATTGCGCGAAATGATGATAGAGGCAATACAGATGAACGAAAAAAGGCAGGAAGAAAGCGGGAGGAAATAAAACGAGAAATTAGGAAAGAAATGACAGAAATTAGAGAAGAGATGCAAAATGGGAAGAGGTTAGGAAAAATTTGAAAAAAAGGATAAAGACTTTAGAAAAAAGATTAGAAAAACAGGCTGACCATAATAAAAAGGTAGCACAGTTGAAAGATACGATAATAAAGCTCGAAAAATCAAAACGGGAGTTTGGTATAGGAAATAATGGGAATAATGAGAGGCAAAGGCTAACGAAAATATAAAGAAGATTAGAAAGGAAAGAAAGAGATAAAATAGAAAGAAACAAAGTGATAAAAAGTCTAAGATTAGAAGAGAAGAAATTAAAAGGAGTAAGAAAAGTGATAATATGATAGATACTACAGTGAAGATAGAGGAAATGCAAAATGTAGGGAAGGAAACGCGAAGAGAAGAAAAAATTGTTCTATCAAAACGCAAGAAATGCGAGCATAAGAGAGAGGTGATGACAAAGAAGAAGTTCTTATATGGAAGCTTGGGGTGAATAGAGGATGATTTGACAATGGTAGAAAGGTATCTGTTGCAGTAAGAATATAGCTAGAAGGAGCATGGCGGGATTGGGACGAAGAAAGAGTAGAGGTAATAAGAAATGGGTTGCCGAAAAATTAGAAGAAAAAGGAACGGGCAATAGGAAAATAAGGAATAGTTAGAAACAAAAGGAGACGAGAAATGAACGCAGGTGAGAACGGAGGATACGTATTAGCAATACGTATTAGTAATTATATAGACTTAAATGGCTGGAAAGGGATAAGAAAGAGTAAAGGAAATGTTACAAAGAGGTTAGAAATGACAAGTTCAAAATTCAAAACGGAAGAATAAGAAAGTCAGTGGTCGCCAAGAATTTCTCAGATATTGTTTCTCAAATTCTGCTCGTGCTGAGACTTGTGATACTTAAGGAAAGAAATAAAATTCACAGGACGTAATCTGTGAAATCTCATCTTCCGCTCACTCTTCCGGCAGTTAAACTGCGCTATATCAATATAGAGGTAAGGAGATATAAGAATGGATGTAAATAGTTGTAAATATATTAAATATAGTAAGGATAAGATAATATAAAATTTGTAGATAGTCATGTAAGAACGGAAGGTCATGCAAATCCTTAGAGGTCACATTATGAATGAAGAAGAAAGGCATCTTACCAGCATCATGGTTTTCAAAAAAATCGCTTTTCAAAAAGAAAAGAATAAATATCTCAGTTAGTTCAAAGGTTATATAGGTTTAAAGATAAAAAATTGCGTTTTTTGAAAAACAAAGCACAAAATTAAAATAAACATGACTTCTTAGTTTTTTTTGCAGATCGTAAAAATACGTAACGCCAGATTCTTCTAAAAAACAAAATATGTCGTCCTCGTAAAATTCTGCGATTTCAAGTGTAGAACTCTCTCTCTCTCTCTCTGATTTGAAATACATTCGGTCTGTAATATTCTATATTTTCTTTTTAAGCGCTGGATTTTTGTACTTCTTCCATATTTCTGCACCGAACTTTTAAAATTCAAGGCCAAGCATCGACAAATATAATTTGGTGATCGTTAATTCTCTTTCGTTAAAGTTCCTTCGGCGTTAACAAACGCATTATCATCACGCATCTCGTGCTTTAAAAATGTATAGTTCGAATAATTTTTTATAAAATGCATTGATATTGAAACAAATTTGCCTTTATAATTTCAAAATTGTGCACCCTATAAAAGCAATGATGTTAATTAACATTTGATTGCACTTTATGTCGTTCTTTCAAAAACTTAATTTGTTTATTTTCAAGGTTACTTTTCGCATTTTAAGCAAAAATTACGCTTCCTATCAAAAAATAATTCATGACAAATTTGTAGTGTTGTTTGCCTAAACATTTTATTATTTTAATTTTAGTTCTATTTTTTACGATTAAAGCAAAAACCATGCGTATTAATTTTTTTTCGAACATTGTGACGTTCTTCTATTTTTTAGCTCTTTTTTGGGTGCAAAATTGTTGTCTTCGCATCTTTTTGCGTATCTTGTATAGTTTGACCTAAAAATAGAATTTTTTATTTTTAATTATTTATTATTTTTTTTATCAAAATTTGAATTTCCGATTTTTATAAAAATTTAAAACTTTGTTATGATACTCTTATAGGGCTTTCAAAAAGCAACGCTTTTCTTCTCTTGGCTTTTTTATATTTTTCATATCAAGTGTCCATAAAATCAATAAATCATGAAGAAAGTAGTCTTAAAAATTTTTTTAATGCTCTAAATTTTTGAATGTTTGTCCTAAATAGCTGTTTAACGAACTCGTCCTTTCTTTTTACGCCCTTAAAAATTGTGCCAAAGAAAAATCCAATCCAGTAGTTTTTTAAAAGTTATTCGATATACAGACGACAACAACAAAGACAACAATAGACAGATAGGTAGAGAAACAGATGACGAACAAAAAAATATTTTTCCTGACTGAGGGGGTCTTAACATGTTGACATTTCATGAAATCCACGAAAGTCTTTTTGGACATAAAACCAATTCTCATTGAGATGAGATTGTAAAAATTAAGTTTCGTCTCATGTGCCTTCCCGCGCCCTGCGAAACGTTAACAGGGGGTAAGGGTAGTTTCTTCAAGTTTTAGCAATGAAAATTATACTTACAGGTATTTCTATGATCAAAAAGTATTGTAAACATAGCATTTTTCTTTGTAAAATCGTGTTTTTTAAAAAAGTTTTAGTATAAATAATGATATATTTTTAATTGCCTTTGTCTCATGTGCCTTCCCGCGCCCTGCGAAACGTTAACAGGGGGTAAGGGTAGTTTCTTCAAGTTTTAGCAATGAAAATTATACTTACAGGTATTTCTATGATCAAAAAGTATTGTAAACATAGCATTTTTCTTTGTAAAATCGTGTTTTTTAAAAAAGTTTTAGTATAAATAATGATATATTTTTAATTGCCATGGCCATTTTCATAATCAGTGCATAAAACTACACCACTACACGCTTTTCAGAACTTCATACCCAAAAAAAATCAAACAGCTGACAATGAACTTCCCTGCCGGCGCCGGCAAGATAGTTGTTTGTCGGCGCTAACAGGATAGCCACTACGTAACTATTTTTCCATTATTGGAAACTTCGCACCATAAATATCCAAGAACGATATGAATAATGTTTAAATATAAATTAAATAAGAAGAATAGGGAAAACCAGATTTAAGCGTTTTTTCGATTTTTTCCCTATCTATGATTTTTTTGTTAATGCATTTTTTCTTACAACGGCAGTAATTGTAAATTTTGAAATTAGTTATTCGTTAATAAGAAGATCGCATCAAAGTTACTGTAGCCACTCTAGGCGGACTTAGGACCACAGTTATTTAGTGATAAATTTATTAAAAAATCGAAATTATAATGATTACAATGATTTTTTGTTTTTTTGTTTGTCATAAAATCGAGAATGACTATGATTACCGAAATGGCTATGACTACCGAGAATGGTTATGATTTACATAGTTTTTTTTTTAACTTAGAAATTTTATCTTTTAGAAATCTGGAAATTGCTTCATTTCGCAGACTGGGGTGAATGGTCAGTGTGCAATCGACATTGTACACAGAATCGTGTAAGAAAATGTCGACCAAAACAAACGTGTGGAACTGTTATGATACGAGTAAGTTTTTATGTTACTATTATAATATTTGGTTATATTGAATTACTCCTACCGTTAATTGTAGCAAGAAAAAGTTGTCTGCAATTTCTCTGAAAATTGCATATCAATTTATCTGCAAGGGCCTACAGACTAATCGGCCCTACTGCTAAAATTAGAAAACTTCAAGGAATGAGGCAGAGGAACTTCGCAATTACCTTTACTACAACATTTTCATTCGTTTGAAGATAATGAGGCACAGAATGCATTGAGAAAGTAGTAATTTCATGAAACTGATGTTTTCCACATTTTAGAACATTTTTAAAAGTTCTGAATGTTGCAAATAATTTCTATAAAAATATATTCTCCCACCCCCCTTTAGAGTAAAATTTCTTAAAATGGTGTCCACCGATTTTTTAAATGTTATGCTTAAAATAATCGAAAGGCATCGCCAAAACATATTTAGAAAAAAATCTGACAAGCTATTATAAATAAAAATTGATTCAAGCTTATCTTCACGCATTTCGGTTACGCTTGTGTCTTGTATGTATAGTGATATCTCTATGACTTTAGACAATAAACTATAACGATTCCTTTCCAAACATGTGCTTGGGTACGGGGAAAGGCAGGGATACAGAACTACAAGTGTACAAATAGACGATTATCAATAAGTGCAAAGACGAGAAGGTCAATTCTGTGATGAAAGTAGTAGAAATTTCCCTCGCGCACATGTGACACATGATATTTTTTGCAAAAAACCATCCGAGAAAGTTATTTAACACATTTTTACTTTCATTTACCAAAGTTCTAGTCCTGCATGGTGTCTTTATGGTAAATTTGTGCATGATTTTTTGAAAAATATGCGTGATATTTACTTTAAATTTCTTGCAACTAGGAGTTAGAAACCGCTTGTTACATAGTATATTATGCATATAAGGATGGAAACAGATATTTTTATCGAGCGCATTGTTTGCGGAACGAGTCGTAGCGTCGAAGGCACTGCCACGCCGCGCCGTAGCCGAGCAATTCCATGCGAAATCATCTGAAGAATTTCATCTAATGGTAGTCAATTTGATGAAAATTCTAATGTTTGTTCTCTTGACTGTACAGAATGAAACCATTAAATAATTTTGGAAAATGTTTGAACTTTACTAACTTTGATGATTTTATTGCTATTAAGATGTATTATGACTTCCGTTTTCGGCATGAAAGTGTTAGGTAGTGCCGATTGAGTGGTGATAATTGTAGTAAATTTATAGTGGAATTTGAAGTTAGTTGATGGGAAGAGTCTGTTGGAGGGTTTATATGTTGAAAAGATATAAAGTGAAGAGTTGTTTAATAATATGTGAGATCGAGACTATTTTGGATAGGTGTGATAGTGGAAGATGAGGTAAGAGAGAAGGTCAAGAAACTAGAGGTAAGGGGTTATATAGATTCAGTTCACTTTCCCATAAAAGTGACAGTGGAAAGAGAAAAAATTAAGAACAATATTTATAAAAAGGAAAAATAAATAATAAGAGCAGGAAAAGGGGATTATTCAATGGAAGGAAAGTGCAGAATGAGGAATGTTAAGAGAAAAAAAGGAGGTCAGAAAGGAATGAAGAAAATGGAGAAAAGAGCATTGGAAAGCAATGGAGAGAAAATAGAAGGAGTACACTGAGTTTGGTGATCAAAAGAAAGGGTATGGAAATAAATGTTATAAAGAAGAGCTGGAGAAGGCTAGGACGGAAGAAAAAGTTTCGAAGGTAGTAAATAGAGAGCGAAAAGGAAGGAAAAGAGTAAACCAGGATATTGAAGTTGTAGAATGGAAAACATGTTTTATAGATTTGCTAGGATGAGTTATGGTGTTAGGTATAATGAAAGATGGAAAGGTAGCAAGTATTGATGAGATTCCAAATGAAGTCTGGAAATATGGGGGGACGAATGAAAAGTATGGGCATGGGTAATGTGTAATAGAGTATGGTAAGGAGAGGGGTGGCCATAGTTATGGAAAGAAAGAGTGGTGGTACCTATGATGAAGAAATGAAAAAGGGAGGAGATTAAAGATTGCAGGGGTGTGACGCTCATGCCAACATTGTATAAAGTATATGTAACTGTTTTGTCAGAGATATTGAAAAAAGAAGATTAGAAAAAAAGATAGAGCGACCGAATCAGACAGGTTTTAAAAAGGAATGGGGGTGATATACAGTATATTTGTTTTGAAATATCTAATAAATAAGAGGACTCAAAGGGAGAAAAGGGCAATGATTGAAATATTCGTGGACTTTAAGGCGGCGTTTGGTTCTTTGGCCAGAGTCGAGACAGAAAACGTTATGTTGAAAAAGGGCTTAATAAAGAGAGTGTCGAAAACTTTCAGAAAGAAAACGCAAGGTAAAGGAAAGAGAGCAAGTATCAAATAGTTTCTGGTTAATGAGATGAGTAAGGGAAGGATTTGTTCCGAGTCCACTTTTATTTAATATATTAATTTCAGACTTAGAAGACGAAATTAAGAAACAGGGATGGTGAGGAGTTAGGATGTGAGATGAAAATATCTATACACTGACATACGCGGACGATATAGTATTGTTAGCAGAGAATCAAAAAGGGATGACGGGCTTAATTACAGGATTGAAGAAACACTTAGATTGGAAAAAGTTGAATTTAAATGTAGAAACACAAATATAATGGGGTTTAAAATAGTTGAGTGAAGAAAGAACGACTGGACTAGGAGATGAAAGGGAGAAAAGATATAAGAAGCTAACGAGTTTTAATATTAGGGATATACCTTGCAAAGCAATGGGGATAATAGAGGTCATATAATATCAAGGATAAAAAACCAGCAGGGATAATAAAACAGATATATGGAATAGGAAAAAAAAGTTCAAGAATGATAGGAGACGGAGAATTTGGTTATTTTATATGGTGGTATGGCCCTCATCAGGTTATTAAGCAGATATATGGGGATGAAAGGAAAGAAAAGAAATTGAGTGTTTACAAGAAAGGTATATAAGGTGGATGCTAGGAGTAGAAGAAAGGAGAGGAAAAGCGGTAGAACTAACAGGGCGGGAAAAAAGAAAGGTGAAAGTTTTTTAGTGCTAGAGATATAGAAGAGGGGAATTTAATATGCTATGATGAATTGGAGGAAAGATACAAGAAGAGGAAGTTAATGGAAAGATAGAGAACGATTGATAAATCAAAATATAATAAACGGTATAAGATGATAAAAAGGAAAAAATACGAAGCATTTAGAAAAGGGATGCGGAAGGAGAAGATGAAACAGAATAGCAAGATTCAGATTAGGAAATGAGGTAAGGGATGGGTTGTATATTGCAAAAGGGAATAGAAAAGAATGTGCAGAATATGTTAGTGGCAGGAGGAAGCATGTGATCATGTATGGAAAGGATGTGGAAGAGGAATGGCAGATAAAGGAAGCTGTCAAGAGAATGTGGCAAAGATTCTAGGGAAGAATGGAATGGGTGAAGAATGGATGAAGAAGTTGGAGGGCGCTAGAGTAGCGAATAAGAAATATTGAAAGAATAAATCTGAAAAATGGCAAAATGAGAAAGAGATAGAAGAGAAGCCAAAGTGAATCAAAAATGAAATAAAAGTCGCTTAGATTAGAAGCGTAAATATCTATAAGTAGTGAATATGCACTCAAATCACGTCGTCTCTTGCAAGTTTGCAAATAAAATCATGATTCGTAATTAAAATGAACCTCATTTCAGTAATCAGTTTGAAACCCCCACTTTGTTGACGGATAATTATTATTTTAAATTAAAGTATACTGTTGGTTATACATTTTTTTCTTTCTTCCTTACTAACGTAAAATCACCACGTGGTTTCCAAAATAAAACAGTTGCTAGGAGATTATGTCATCACTAACTAAATTTCTACTCCAATTTCCTTGCCAGAATTGGTTAACTTGATTTCACATTTAAAGTTCACCGTATTCTTTACGATGAGCCTGAAAGAGAAAAATGGTTATCACTTTCTCGCCTGAAACAACATTTTTAACCGCTTTGTGGCCGGATGAACCGACCGGTATTGCAACCGGCATCCGATCAATTTCCCGTGATGTTTTTAACCGGTTCTCGGCTAGTTTCCCCAACCAGCACCAGGTAAAAGCCGTGGGTATCCGACCGGGACCCTGCCGAATCCTTAATCGGATTCCTACACGGGAGACGGTCTTGTAAAAAACTCTGAATTTCGTGCATATTAGAACAATATTCGTCTATTGTTCACCTATTGTTTACATGGTTTTGCACATCGTGTTTCAGGGGGGTGAGCTGCCACGAAATTATTTTTTATCACACCAGAAATTTATAAACAGGCAAGATTTCAACCCGAGAAATCTGGAAAAATATATGTTACATTTAACAATAAAATAAAGTTGATGTATTTTTACATTTTCCCGAGAAATTATTTTGCGGAGGATAACCAGCCTTAAGGAAATTTTATTATGTTTTTCTGAACGATTATAAATCAAGTTTATGAGATCAGTAATCATCGTTTGATTTCTTTATTCCTTCTAAGTGGTACGGTAGTAATGCTTTTGGAAAAAATTTCTAAAACATAAAGATTTTTTGCACCACGAACATCTGATAACGGCTACAGGTTTGCATCCTAAAATTCCATATAATGTGTTGGACAAAGTTTTGAACGAAAAGTATACCAGATTTTCAAATTATCCTGGGTTTTCAAAAACGAAACCACTTTTAAACCAGGATTACTTAAAAAAATGTAATATACTCGTAAATTATTTTGTGATAGTTTACCTCCATAAAAGTTTTAACTAAATGGAACAATTCACATTTTTTACCTTTTATTTGGAAAACATTTTTCGTTTCGATTTCGCTCGAAAAATTACTTTGGTTCATACAAACATAATAAAGTTTTCTTAATGGTGGTTACCTTCTGCAAAGTAATTTATCGGAAAAATGCTAAAATACGTTAACTTTATTTTATTATCGCCAATAACACATACTAGGTGTGTTCAAAAAATAAGGTGACTTTATGGTTTTCTCAAAGTATTCATTTATTCCTCGATATTTATGTTGTCCCCTTCAAAGTAATCCCCCTCAGATATAATACACTTGTGCCAACGCTTTTTCCAATCATCGAAGCACTTCTGATAATCATTTTGGGGTATATGGTATCCGGTGAATATGGAGGCTGAGGCATGACTGTGGTGCTGTTTTTGGTCAGAAAATCTTTCACAAGCAACGATGAATGAGCAGGTGCATTATTGTGATGAAAAAGCCACGAATTATTTTTCCAAAGTTCCGGACGGTTTTTGCGTATCGCCTCTCGCAAACCCTTCTAACCTTTTACGCTTCTTCCAGAAAAACAACACAAGCTATATAGTCAAAACTGTGAATATATGATCGTGATGAGTGTACCAACACAACAAAACAAAAAATTTAAAACTTGAATGTACGTAGCCCGCGAAAATTGAAAAGTCACCTTACTTTTTGAACACACCTCGTATACTTTTTTTTAGATTTTTTAACTTTAAATTACACCTGATATTTTGTTGATTCAAACACGGATTGGGTTTCTTTTAATTAACGAAATAAAACTTGAAATACGTCTCGTCGACCATCACTTGATTGAATCAATAATCGTCCAAGAATTTATGGTTTTTTCATAACTAAATGAAACTCAGCCCTCATTCCGATTCTACATTAAATTTGATAAAAATCGGAACATGTTCTGATTGTTTGACTGAATTGTTTTGTGGATTTTTCATTGACCGAGTTGACTAATGAACGAATCTAGAATAACTTCAGACCTTGCCCTAATTGTTGGATTGGAGTTAAGGAATTGTTTTATGGAATTGTATTGAAGTGATCTTGATACCCTTTAACCAGACGCTTTCGTTGGGAAGTACTGACGAGATGTTGACCATCAACGAAATGAGCGAGTTAGACAAAAAAGTGTAGGTCCAGCCTAATGTCAAGCCACTTAACATACCTAAAACCGGTTTCCCTATGGTTGCGGAAAGAGGAAGGAAAAGATGCTCACGAGCAACGAATCTTACCCAACTCGGGTAGGTTAGTTACGGGTTGGATAAAAAATACAGTGTCTTAGAACGTAGAATCGAAATGTTGACAACACGATTCGAGGATGTAATCTCCCAACAAAATGAGTTGTTGTAGAGGCTATTGTCGTCCGTAAAAGAGATCTTTCGAATTATTCCGCGGATGACGAATTAAACCCAGATGCAACTCGGAACCCTCGTAGTCTCTATTTGAACCCCCAATTAGTAATCCTCTCTTCCAACTCGGGAGCCTTTACTCACTTCGGTAGAGATCGAGATGCAACTGAGAACTCGAAACTCAGGCTGATTGATGGGCAATCAACATTGAAAATAGAAATAGTTCGGTGCGAAGGGAACTCAGAAACGTGCGTTTTGAGAATAAAGACAGTGTTTCAGCCAAGAGTTCAAAGCGTACATTTTCGATTCCCCTGCGACGGTAATTATTCACACGGCACAAATGTTAATAACTCCAATTCTGGAAGTCAAATTACGGTTCCTCGGCTTATTATGATTGTAGTAGGCGAACCATTTGCCCATGTAAATGACATGTATTTCGTTTTTTAAAGTTTTTAACGCTGCAAGAAAAAGTATTGCAATTACTCCGTGAGTTTCTTGTATCGACATAGTATCCTTTACGTAATTAAAAAAAAACTCAATAAAAACAGCAAGATAAAAATTTAAATTATTGCAATTAAGATTACAAATTAAAACTACCTTCAGAAGGTCACAGAGTCTATGCAATAGCTGTTTGCAGATTTAAAAAGTTTGAAATGTACAATACTTCATATTTACAGCTGATAAAGGCGGCTTCAATCACATCCTAGCGTTTGTAAGTAGCATATGCTACTTTGTCAATTACTAATGCTTCTTCCACAGAAATGTGGAATGTCAGCCAATGTCGTGTGAGCTAACTTTGGCTTTCCTTAAATCACCCTGTTTGAAGTCTGACACGGAGGGTTTCATTTTGACATGTCAAGACGGTGTCATTTCCACCTTAACATACCGTCACCACATTATGAGCCAAGACGTTCCCGATGATAGCTGCAGGGCGTGCCATGCACACGCCGAGCATTTGGTACACATACTATCTAGTTGTCCAACTCTTGCGGGAACGACCTACATGCAAAGGCACAATGCGGCACTAAGAATGCTTTATTACCATCTCTGTCACTCTTACGGCATTAAACTTAATATCACTCCTCCAAGCGCTCCTAGGGAAATCGAGTCAATTGTCGAGAATGAAAAGTGCTGCATATACTGGAACTTTCATATTCTCGACAAATTTCTCTGTTGCACACTCGAGGCCTGACATGCTTCTCCTCGCCTTATCATCGGCACTCTTGGAGGTACCAAGCTTTCAATGGTAAGTAGCCTGAAAAGCATTCTCACGTTTGGTCGCTCCGTGTCCTCAGGGTGCACGAGACTTTGTCCGGATCGTCGTATTAATTTCTTTACAGACTGTAACCACCTATCTCACGGTCGTGAGGCGTGGTTATGGCAGAAATTTTACCACGATTCGGCTGTGATCAGGTGCAGTTTTTCAGATTAGCACCCGCTAGCGGCGAAATCCTGCGGTTGTCCTTATGAGAATC
>NC_046657.1:87600068-87601744 GCF_010883055.1 Belonocnema kinseyi
ACAAGTTATTGGCCTGTAGTTCTTTGGGTCAGCTAAGTTGCCTATTTTCGGCAGGAGTATTGTGCGCCCTTCCACCAACCACTCTGGAATCGGCTCTTCCGCGTTCAAATATGAGGTGAAAATACGGGCCAAATGCTGATAGGTTATAGAAAACTTCTTCCACCAGAAGGTTTTGATACAATCTGGTCCCGGTGCGGAATAGTTCTTCATCCCTCTTAATACTTTTTTCACCTCCTCGGTAGTGATAGGTGGGCATTCTTTATCAGGTATTATGAGGGCAACACATAACTCCTTGAAGCTATTTATATTTTATGAGTCTTCGTCCAGTCTATGCTGAACTTCGTAGACTTCTCTCCAAAATACTTCGACCTCCTCTGGTTTGAGTGGGTGTTCGACATTAACTGAAGGGTCTTGAAAGAGTCGAGATGGGTCAGAGAGAAACTGTTGATTTTCTCTGACCCACCTCTCCCTCTGCTCTAGACTTCTCTTAGCGTCAGATAGTATCCGTATTCTCTCAACAATATGCTGCCTGATGGTCAGCAGCTTTGACTTGTTAAGTGTTTGATAACGGGTCCGGAGTTCGCGCGCGAACTTTCGAACCTTGGCGTTAAAATTCCTGCCAGATGTGATGTAGTCAATCACACATTGAATGCGGGACGCGTACTGTCTTGCCCAGCCTATCTTTATGGCAAATTGATCCATTCGTCTTTTGGTCTTATTATCAGCCGTTGGTTTTGTTTTACGCTTCGCATCGGCCAAAGCTCTCGCAGGATTATACACACAATAATTGATAGCCCAGAGGTCGGATTCACCGGAAAAATGTCCACGAAGCTCGTCATCCATTTCAGCCAGATCTTTAGGCTTGAGAGAAACCTTGGTGTTGATGTTTCTCCGGGTCGTAAAGCATCGCTCTTCATCTATTGGATGCCTGCCCGCGGTTGGTCTTAGTGTCGCCTCTCTTTCTTTGTTGCCGGCTTGTTCTAGCTGTGGTAGAGTAGGCGTTCCGCTTACATAGCCCCTTTTACGGAGTAGTTCAGCATGATTTCGCAGACGTTGCAGCGAAAAGTGCGATTGCTCCGGGTGTTTCTCGCACCACAGAGCATGCAGCCGTGCCATGTAACCCCGTTCACGGGCCACACTCGCGTCGTAGCACTCTAGCAAGTCGTAATTCAGTTGCTCCGTCTACCCAAAGGTCGCGATATCCCGCTGATCCATCGCATTGAATCCATTTTCATTGGCTCCCCCAGCTCTAGATTGGTCGACATTGTTGGCCGACCCATTGTCGGGAGCCCTGCGCGTTCTGTTGTTTTGAACCGCACTTACTACAACTATGTTTAGTGTTGTCATTGTTGTTCCCACGAGAAGCTAGGGAAAGGGGTTCGTCCATCCTTATAGAGCCCCGCATGCAAGGATAAGGCTGCGTACTCTGAGAGGTCGCCCGGTATCCCAGAGTCACCGTTCTAGACGCCTCACCCAGGTGCCATTCAGCTTTGGGCACGGTTTTCACACCTCCGCTTGGGGGTTAATTCCTTCGGGACTACCCCTGGACAATTGTCCGCGACTGCCTATTTATTTGTGTAACCATATTAAGCAGAAACCCTTGGTACAGGGACCCTCTACCCGCAACCCGAGGACGCGTTCGGTGGCTTTGTCATGGGCCCTTCAGTTTGATTCTA
>NC_046657.1:87601844-87629802 GCF_010883055.1 Belonocnema kinseyi
ATTGAAGTCTGGTACAGAGGGTTTTATTTTTGCATGCCAAGACGTTGTCATTTCCACCTTAACATACCGTCGCCACATTTTGAGCCAAGACATTCCCGATGACAGCTGCAGGGCGTGCCATGCACATCCCGAGAATTTAGCTCACATACTACTCGTATCTAGTTGTCCAACATACGCGGGAACGACCTACATTCAAAGGCACAATGCGGCACTAAGAGTGCTCTATTACCATCTCTGTCACTCCTACGGCATTCACCTTAATATCGCTTCTCTAAATACTCTTAGGGAAATTGAGTCAATTGTCGAGAATGGGAAGTGCCGCATATACTGGATTTTTATATTCTCGACAATTGTTTCTGTTGCTCACTCGAGGCCTGACATGGTTCTTCTTGACTTCGAGAAGCGAACCATGTTCGTTGTCGAATTTTCGGCACCAGCTGACAAAAACATCATAGCCAAGGAGAATGAAAAGAAAGAGAGGTATCGAGACCTTATAAAGGAGTTTCAACGATTGTACCCGGAATATTCTGTTAAACTGATCATCCCTATCATCGGCGCTCTTGGAGGTGCCAAGATTTCACTTGCTAATAGCTTAAAAAGCATCCCTGCGTGTCAACAATATGCTAGACCACTTGCGGGAAAAATGCAGAAGGCGGCTGTCCTTGGGTCACTCCGTGTTCTTAGGGTGCACGGGGCACTTCCTATTCTTGACATTTGACTCGATTTCCCTAGGAGCATTTAGAGGAGCGATATTAAGGTTAATGCCGTAAGAGTGACAGAGATGGTAATAAAGTACTCTTAGTGCCGCATTGTGCCTTTGAATGTAGGTCATTCCCGCGTGAGTTGGACAACTAGATAGTATGTGAGCTAAATGCTCGGGGTGTGCATGGCACGCCCTGCAGCTACCATCGGGAATGTCTTGGTTTAAAATGTGCAGACGGTATGTTAAGGTGGAAATGACACCGTCTTGGCATGCAAAAATGAAACCTTCTGTACCAGACTTCAATCCGGGCGATTTAAGGAAAGCGAACGTTAGCTCACAAGACATTGACTGATCCTTCACATTTCTGTGGAAGATACCGTGCATCCTCCTATCGAGGAGCTGTTCATGAAAGATTTTCTCTTGTGCTTTCTTAATCCGGGCTTTCAGGAGTGAGTACTCGAGATAGATAAGATTTGATGCATTTTGCTCACCCCTAATACTGAAGTCAAGTCTGAGTGTTTCAGCAGCCTCCTCCGCTACTTTGTAGAGAAACGCTCCTTTGTCCACTTCTTCGTGATTCCTGACCATTTTAAGAAGAGGGTCTCTTCCGCGACCACCTTGACGGCGTGAGATGCACAGTCGCGGAACGGAAGACTTAATATGCATGCTTTTGTTCATGTGTATAACCTTTCTGGTCTTTGGCTAAGTTCGTGTGAAGTGAAATTTGTACAGAGTATACTTTAAAACTCTCAGAATAAATCTTAAAAGTACTAAAATTCGCTTAATTTCGCTCGTAGGTTAACAGGTGAAGCTTTTATGTCGAATGCAATAAAGCGCGCCAAGTCAAATTTTGTTAGTCATTCGAATGACAAACCGACTCTAACGGGAGTGGCAGAAATATTAGACCTAAAGTTTCAAGTAATAAAGTTTTTTATGATAGCCACACAAAATAAGCGTGTCCTACTGTTTGCGGATTGAGCATAACCTTTCTCTTTTTGAGTGGCGTAAGTGTACCTGCATATACCTTCATATATAATATTGGGCCTCGTAGTAGAACAGTGGTCTTAAGGTATGAGAGCGACCATTATATATCCTGTCCAAAATGTAGATGCATGTGTAGTAGCGCGCGGTCACAAAGGGCCAGCGATATTCCAATTTTTTTATAGCGTGAAACACAAAATCGCGGAAACGTCAGCCAACATTTTCAACGACGAAATGAGTGACAACAAAAACCAGTACGTTTTCATACTCTTAGTTGCGCCGACTCGAAAACAGAGGTCACGCTTATTCTTCCATCATTAGAACATTCTTCATATTTTCCGTGTTCCTAACAAAAAAAAGTACAGTGCATGCCAAGGAGGAGAGCGCTGTGTTTTTATGGCTTGAATAATGTAGGCGATGACCTCGCTAACCACTCGTTTTAAAAACAGTGCCCGGGCGATAAAAAGACGATGCTCTTCTTGATATGCAATATACTATTAGGATGCAGGTCTCTAAATGAAAATCCGTATTAATAAGAAAGTGATAATGTGTACCGAAATTTCGGTACAAATTTCCGTCGCACGTGCCAATTCAAACACTCACTCATTTAGTACCATCTAATTTAAAGGTATGGAAATGCCTCCGTGAGAAGGAGAGTATTGCAAAAAAAAATAGATGTAGATAGACAAGGGATAGAATGAGATATAGAAAATGGGGTTAAAGGGCATAGGGGTGAATCTAGTTTGAAAAAGAGATGGATACAGATAGAGAGGGGTTAGGGAGAGATAGAGAATTGGGGATTGAAAGAGAGAGATATGAGGCTGGATTAAAAAAGACAGAAAAAAATAGACAGAATATATGAGGAATAGACAGGGATGGAAAAGTAAGGATCAACATATATAAAAGTATAATTGTAGTGACAAGAAGATATAAAAAGAGACAGGGGATCACTATTAATAAAACGAAAAGATATAGATAAAAAAGAGATTGAAAGAGAGCAAGATAGATGGACAAGTGATATAAAGTAGATATAACTGGACAGATTTACACCAAATCTGCCCAACTTCATCGAGTTAGATCTCAACAAAGAATAAAGTAATGATCAAACTTGTTCAGGAAATTTGTAATAGAAAGATAAAATTTTATTCAGACAACTTCGCATTTTTCAAAACACATGTATTGTCATGGAAAAACAAAAGAAAGTTTTACCGATATTTGGTCAAAGTTTATCTTGTAAAGTTAATTTTTGTTCCCGAGAATCATTCATCGAAAATCGATATAAAGTTTATCTTCTGTTTTTTCTATGAATGCATTTTGTTATTTTCAACGTTCTGAAAACTTTCCTCTCTGATGCCAGCCGTGCACCATGCCTTAGCAAAAAACGCGGACCTCTTTACACAGCAATGTGAGCCTCATCCACGATGTCATCCAGTAGCCTTCGTGGTTATGCCGTTGGAGGGAAGGCGATCAGGTCAAGTTTGACGCAAAGTTCCTTTCTGTGCTCATCAGTTAGATGACCGCATTCTGCTCACTGCCCTAGTGTATAATATAACTATATTTGCGTGTGTTCATTACTCGAAATTCATCAGTGACCACTGAGCTATAGAACCCTCGACATAAAGCCCCTTCGCAAAGAGATCGCTAACTCTTTTTTGAGTCTTCTCAAAGTCGACTAGTGACAGTATAAGCAGATTTTTCAACTTCAAGGCATTTTTCGTGATAAAGCTTAAGGATCTGATGTTTATTGCGTTTGAAGCTTGGAAATTTAGTATTAAAGAGTCACCTACGCAGATCCCTAGATCACACACCAGCAGTCGGTTGATATCAAACTGCAGAATGAATTATAATAAATTTCTGATTTTTGGTGTTCTTTTTGAAATATTGGGCCAATTTTCCTACTTAGTAAACGAATTAATCGAAGATGACGGAAAAATCACAAAACGGAAAATATTTAAATTATAATGTTATCGAAATTATAAAATTGACGAATAGTACAATTTCCAACAGCTGATATTAACGAATATCAAAATTTCTGAAACAAAATTTCCTACATTATAAAATATACATTACAAATATATAAATAATAGATAAAATATTTGTTTGCAACATAAACCTCGAATGAGAGTACTTTAATGGCTATAAATGATTTGCAAAGTATTTCAGTCCAGTAGAATATGCAAAAATATAATCGAAGGATACATACTTTGAAACACATATATTTTTCTTATCTACGCAATGGACGCGGTGATTGAAAATAATTTTTTAAATCTTGTGGTATGCTGGTTTGAAGTCTCTATGATAAAACGGGTTAATTGGAATAATACTGCCCAGGTGAAAGTTTAGGTTAGGAATTAATTCCGAGCCAATCAGAACTATTTCAAATCATTCTGATATCTGTATCCGAACCAATGCGAATCAATCAGCACCAATCCGAAAAATTGTTAATCTCGTTTGTTGAAAAACGCTTGAAAATTAATCCAAATGCATTCAAATGAACCGGTAATGAATTTTCATTACGAATGAATCACAATCAATCCAAACCCGCATTGATTCAAATCGAATATTCAGTCTGACTAAATGCGAATCAATCCAGGCACTGATTCATTCGGACTGAAAATCAATCCTGGTCCAGATTGATTCTGATTTATTTGAATTGCAAATTTACTTCGGATTCGTCCAGATTCATACGGATAGATGTCTCAGATACAATCGGATTGAGCCTGATTAATTTTCAATCGTTTTTCAAACAAAGGAGATTCCAAACATTTCTCTTATTATGTCAGATTGATACCAGTTGACTCGGATACAGATATTAAAATAATTCGAAATAGTTCTGATTGGCTCTGAATGAATTTCTATCCGAAACTTTCGCCAGAGTGGTGAAGTAAGTATGTATAAAATTAGGCTATTCGACATTTTGGAAACACAACGCTCCTGTGAATCATTGAAAAGTTACGTGTTTCGTCGTATTTTGGAGGGGAGTGGCTCTAGTCTACTTCTAGGAATAGGGGTATGAATGTGAGAAGGGGTAGTGCGCCCAAATTTCGTTCTGATTCTTATGATTGTACAAATACGAAGCAGGATGGGCCTGGGATTACTTCCAGCGGCTTATTTCGGTGTTCCTCTTTCCTTAGGAAAAGAAACCAAGAATCTTTAAATGTTTCTAATAGTCTGAATATATGGTCTAGTTCGATTCTTTTACCTGGGAAGACATTTTCTTTTTCATAACCTATTGATACAGATGTCATGATCACCAATGCTATTCCAGGTGAGAGGAATGCTGATTCCAAAGCAACTCTTGAGGTTGTTAGTTCACAGCTTGTATGGTCTAGGAATACGAGGAATTTGGATGCTCGGTTTTCTGATTCTTTCACTTCTCCATTTATAGTCTCGATGTAAAGCATATCGTCTTTGATTCGCAAGAAAGCCTTCATCAAGAATGTCAATCCTAAATATTTTCCTTTGAGTATCTTTAACCGTGTTGATCCGTTATTCAAGAAATCCATCCTGCCAATTAGGAGGAGAACGAATTTTGTATGGTTCCCCTCAGACAAGGTCGAAATCACCCGGTAGGAAGGTGCTTAATGGAACGCATGGAATAAAATTTTAAGAAACGCATATTTCAATGCTTTTAAATGCGTGCCAATTGCATTTTTGGCCGAAATGTTATTAAATGCGCTCCATTGTATAAAACTCGTCTCATTTCAATTATTTTTAATTAGCACAAATTTCAAGGCATTAAACTGATTTCATAGTAATGCTATTAGAGAAATTTGCATTAAAGCCATTTAATACGGTTCGGTAACCCTCCAGCTAGAATGCCATACAATGCCTTTCACGGAACAAAGTATTGATTAGGACCAATGCCATTTAATGCTGCTCGACGTTCTGTCGCAGCTTCAATTTACACCAAATTTAAACATAGTTCACATAAACATCATTGGAGGGGTGCTCCAGCTGACAACAGTGAGTGTTCATGGTGGAAAAAACCTACTCAGTGTCAAATGTTGGATTGCCTTCTGTGAAATTAATCACAGGAAAATTATTTATCAGTAAAATACAGATCAATCTTAGTAAGCACTTTGTAGTAAAGTGACCTTTTTAATACACTAAATTCACCATTAAATAAAAATATCTTACCTCAATTAATTAAATAATTACGAAAGAAGGTGTTTGGGAGGATATGTTTACATTAGGGACGTAGACTAGGGAGGTAAATCATGATTAGTCGATGTCGCATTCAGACCAAAATTTATTTACAAATCATTAAAAAGTTTCAATGGCTCATCCTCCTGCGTATCTGCTATTGTAACTTGTTTCGTTCTTTCAAAGTATCTGATCATACGTTTTTACCCACAGAAGAATCGGTTACCTCTGAGTACAGCTTATTATATTTGGATTAGTTCACTCCCAGCATTTATTTTTATATTTGTTGTTTATTTAGTTTAATGAGTCTTATCCAATTTTAAGATTAGTATTGTTATTATTCATATCTTAAGTTGGTACACTTGTTGCTAGTTCGAATGTACATATTGTTCCCACGTATGACGCTTGGTGAGCGTTAATCAATTATGTAGATGAAGTTTATCATATCCTATTATGTGGGAATTTGAATGCACTCAGGGATATTAGGCTCGGATTGGGAGGATGTCTCAGGAAAGGAAATAAATTTGGCTCTTTCTGATAGAAATCGGGGTCCTCTGAATATTCAGGAACCTACTTTCTGACCTAGTATGCTTGAGAAAACTGGATAAAACCTGGAACTGGTGTTTCTCTCTACGTCTCTGGTTCACCTAGCTTTAGTGGAGGTTTCTCATGATACCTATCACTCTGATCATTCTTTGGTGAAAAATATTCTGAAAAACGGAGGTTTCAGTGCTTTGAAATCCGTATCAATTGCATGTTTGTCCGAAATGCCATTGAATTGAATGCCAATTCAAGACGCCAATATTTTAAAAGTGTTTTGCAGAATGTTCTGAAGCCAATATTGTTGAAATTGTTGAAAAAAAATGGGCGAACCTGCCTCGTGCTACTGAGACTTTGTTTTGTGTGATACAATTTGTGTGTTCAGCGTTAATTTTAATCGATACTACCAACATAAGAAAAACTACTTAATGCCAAATGTTTGATAGCCTTCCGTTTAAACTTACATCACAAGAAAATAAATTCGCAGCACAATTAAGACTAATCGCAGTAAGTACTCTTTAGGAAAATGCCTTCTTTAATTTATAAAAAGCACCCTTTACTGAAAATATAGTTTTTAAATTAATTTAATAATTACGGAAGAAGGGTTTGGGGGATAGATAAGCGATTGATGATTGTTCGGTCTCGTCACTTGTAACCAATAGGCGACTTAGCATCATTTCAAAGCGCTTCATTGTGCTTTTGCGCAATACTAAGATAATATAAATAAAATTAATTAAAATGTTTCAGTACGTTCCAATTAACTCCTTCTTACAGGGAGGGTATATGATGAATTTATAGATTATGTTTTCGAGTTCTTGGAGTAATGAGGTACTTTTCACTGCAGTTCACATCGGGAAATTAGAAGAAGGAGGCCGGCTCTGATGGAATATCTGGAAAAAAATTGAGAGAGGAAAAGGTAGTTTGTAATTTGTTTACCAGGAGGTTAAAAGATTTCTCAGATTGCAAAAGTTTTGTATCCTCAAGGATTTTAGGGAAACTCTAAATCCTTGTGCTGAAATTCCCAAGGTCTGGCGAACTGTTTGCTTCTTAGCCTGAAAGTCCAGTGCATGCATTACCGATGTGATTGCAGATTTCCTGAGACATTTCTTCTGTTGAAATACCAGTAGAGGTTCAGATCGATGAATCTGATCTTATGCACAGACCATTTTCGAAAGCTGAGTTCAGAAGTTGCTCTCAATGCTTGCACAGCGAAAACTTATCCGGGGTTGGATGAGATCTACTGCGAGATCATAAGCGGCTTCTTGTTATGCATTCTGGATTTTCTTTATCTCTTGTTTAATACAATGTTCCTAACTTCTATATTTCCGTTTGTTTGGACAGAAACTTAAGCGGTTTTCATTCTCAAACCTGCTTGGACAGATTTTTGTACAATTTTTCTTATCTCCTGTATGGGAAATCTTTTCGAGAGATTGTTCCAGAGGCGACTGGAACTTCTGCCTGAAAAAAACTAACTTAGCTCTTATTATTGCCATTCAAGGGATATCCAATGCTGTCTTTTCAGAAGTGTTTATTGTGAATCTTAGGGATCGGGGCATTCAGGCTGGAATTCTTAACTTTGTTAACTTAGTGGCTATTCTTACTGCTAAGAGGAAGGTCTTCTTCTAATTTGATAGCTAGGATCAGAGGATTTCTGGGGTAGATTCCACAGGGGGGGGGGGGGGGGGGGGGGGTTTCGTCGTTCAGATTCAACTTAGATCTTAAAAGGCTTGAGAATTGTCTCCTTTATGGAAGGATGGAAGTTATTCTCTTACGTTTGTACGGGTATGCACTTTCAGAAAATCAGGTATTATTTGCTGGTTGACGGCGATTTTGCTGCCGACTTAAGATATTTTGAACATTTAATCCATGAGTGCTCCCTTAATTCAGAGGTTAGGCCATCCTTTCTAGACTTTCTCTTGAGAATTGTCTCCTTTATGGAAGGCTTCCTGCTATGCAGATTCTTTGCTACTACTAGTTAAGAATCAATATATAAAAACATCTTTGAACCTTCTCAGGAAAGTGTTAGTTGTGTTCTCTCTCTCTTTCGCTGATTCAAGGGTCTGAGTCTCTTAATACCCCTTTCAAAATTTTAGTTCTCTGTTTTTATCAGAGGACCTGTACATCTTAAGACGATTATACTTCTAATCAATGGAAAAATAATGAACTATCAATCTACGCTACCGATTGTTTTAGATATTCGCTAAGCATATCTCTCTTAATCAAATATATTGTGAGAAATGTGCTGTAAGTGATTAATTTCTTGCTAGTTTTTGCATAAATATCATAGGATGCTAACTCAACTACCTTAAAACTATTCTGCAGAAACTTGGTGAGAGAGAGAGAGAAAGAGAGAGAGCATCTTATGATCTTATATGGGTAGTCCTTTAGGATGTTTCGAGATCTTTATAGCTTGCCTGTTTTTATAGTAAATGGTAGGGTCTCATATTTAAAGTTAACATAGACTTTAACTCGAGTTCAATCTTTAGGGACTTGGGTGACCCAGCCATGTCTTTTCAGGGTTTCTCGTCGGTTTCATATCCAGAGTCAACGTAGGATTTCACAGATGGTTCTCTTGATAAGTGACCTGAAAGTGCTGTCGCGGTTTAGGTATATACCCCGAAACTTCACCTAAGGTATGGTGTTCATTTGCAGCGACACACATCAGTTTGCTCGTCCGAACTGTATGCAGTCCTTTCTGCGGTTAAGCATGTGCTAAAATTTGAGACTGTGCGATCTATTATTTGTTCGGATGCTCAATGAGCATTACACTGTATTGGAGATAGACTCTCGGACCCCCACAGCCCTATTTTAGCACGAAATATTAGGGATCTGTTAGCTAAGGCTGCGAGAACCAGTCTTTCGCTTAAACTGATTTGGAGCTCGGTTGATGTTGGTATTCCGAGAAATAAAGTTGCTGATCCGTGTGAAAGGTCTACGCGATCTCTGAATTTCAGCTTGCATATGGGTGTAGGACAAGTGACTTTTGGTGGTTGAGAATATTGTGCCATAGGCTTCCATACAGAAGGACTGGATTTCGAACCCTAAGCCGGTACCAATCGAAATTTATGTATATACTTCAGCCGGGGATCCGGTGGCCGGAAACCTACTTTAAGCTGTAGGTCTCTCAGAAAAAGCTGGCTACGTACTAAAGTATGGGTTCCATGCTGAGGAGACTTACCTTGGAGGTCGAAGTCGATTTTGAGAAGACTAGAAAATAAGTCAGTTATCTTGTTGCGCTTGAGGTTTCTTGAGAATAGACATGGGTGTGAGATAATAGGCTTTACAGTTTGAATGTGGGGGGGGGGGGGCTTCATTGGCCCCGTTTTCCTGCCACAATTATAACTAACTAACTAACTAACTAGGTTTAGAATTTAATGATGTGGTGAGCTGCATCGACGAGGACTTTGAGTTATGGGGTTCACGTATGTGGCTTTATCTTTTTATAGATGGTATATCTTTTAAAACGACTCGGCCGCGCTTCTGTGGTTTTCGGTTCTCTCGACGGTACTTGAATGTTATCACGCGGTTGTTATTCTCTTACGTTTGTACGGGTATGCACTTTCAGAAAATCAGGTATTATTTGCTGGTTGACGGCGATTTTGCTGCCGACTTAAGATATTTTGAACATTTAATCCATGAGTGCTCCCTTAATTCAGAGGTTAGGCCATCCTTTCTAGACTTTCTCTTGCGACGGTTTCCGGGCAAGTATCTTAGACAAGTGAAACTATGAAACTTTGTATTTAAACCGGCTCTGGAGTTTGTAAGCGAAATCGAGGAATTCTTCAAGAGATAAAATTTAATTTTTCAATTTTTTAAACAAAGTAGTAAATTGTCGGTTGATGGTTTGGTCATAGCGTGAACGACGTCTCCTGTCTTGCTCCCTCTCTACATTGTTGGAGGTGGCACGGCGTGACTCTCCGTTCGGGCCCGGTAGAACTGAAAGGAAGGCACTCGCAGGATTAATTTATGAATGTGAACTTTCTACAAGAAGATTGCAATTGTGAGTTTTTATTAGTTCTGGCCGTTCGCTAAATAGCAATAAGCCTCAATCAATAAGAGGAAGAAGTTCGCATTCTCCCTCAACAAAGACGGTAGATTGCGAAAATACCCAGTGAACGCAATAGTCTTCTCTTTACATCTGAACATTATGTAAACCGAAAAATATATAGGGAGGACCAAAGCGTATACTTGGTATATCCGCGATCGACTATCACTGTCCCTTTATGTTTTCTTATGTCATAAAGAATATTTTTTATTTAAAAGTTTTAATGAAGAGAGCAGTAACTATGTGAAGAGGATAGAGTAACCGAATTTTACATATTTCCAATAATCTTTAGGAGGAGCGCGTTTGTGACCATGAGAGAAAAATTTGGAGCAGGCGATGCAAGCTTCGTCAAAAGCGAGGCCGTAAAATGTCACAATGCTTTCACATTATACAGGTAATGAAATTGTGTTTCTCTATATAATTTAAATCAAGGCAAATATTTTATCGTCCGCGAAGTAAACGACCTCACTCCCTTGAGAGCCATTTGCCAAGAAGGGCGATTGAAGACACATTCCAATAGAGGTTCTTTATTCGGGGGACTTACTATGCAGTTCAATAATAATTCGGATTTCGCAGCTAACAGAATAATTTTATTAAAGACTATCATTACGGAATTTACCGTAAGACTAACCCTTTCCCAGTACACTCGGGGCTAGTGTTACGGAAAATTCCATATCCCTAGCGCTATACTTTACCAAGTTATTCTTCTAAAAAATCACGTAACATCAATTATTGCTTCTTTGTTATGAAAGAGCAACTTAAGAACTATCAATTGGTGTAAAAAACTAAAAATCGATTTTTTGGGAGTTAGGTACCTTTTTTCGCGGACGGTTGCATATACTCATATTCCAAGTGACTTGGAAATTATTAGCATTTCCAGCGCGTTTCAATTTTGCTTTATGGTGCGGCTAAAGCGTTTGTAGGCTATTGGTTACAATGAAGCCTTAATGCAAGAGTTCAATGTAAAATGTTTCGCATTTGAATTTATTTGATCGCATTCAGTTCATTTGTGCTTAATGATGATAAAATCTGTTGGGTTGCCAAAGTTTCCTCTAAGGCTATAAATAAAAACAGAAATTAAGGTTTTTGGTATCTACAAGCGTGTCCGGATGTGAAACTTCAACCTAGTGAGTTGCGCCTAGCTTCAGCAAAAGGTTACCCGATAAATGTAATAGAGCAAGTAAAAATCAATATTTCCTTTAAAAATAAATAAATGTATAAATTATGTAGAAGCATAGTAACTGAATCTGTATTGATAAAGCCACTATTAGGCCGAGAGTGATGAAATGTTATAAATCCAAATTAGAGAGATACAATGTTATATCTTGGTTCATACAATAATCAAGTAATTTTATTGAGTTTTTAAATATTCCAACGTTAATAAAAGAATGTAAGCTTAAATATCCAAATGTTTTCCGAGTAGTAATAAAAGACCATTTGAGTCATGTGAAGCATCTATTATTTCAAAGGAAGTGCTCAACCAGAAGCCATGGGACATACGATGTGCCACATGCTATTAGAGAAGAAGCTCTCGCTAAGGTCAACGAGCTATTGGGACTGGTTAAACTGCAATACGCCACCTGCTGACAAAAATTCGAACTAGAAAGAATAGACACGATTTTTAATATGCATTTTAATTTGTGCATAAAAGTGTTTTAACAATTATTTTTTTAGAGTTTAAAATATTTATTGGATAATAAAAATAAGTCTTCACCGGAAGCCAAGTGTTTTGGATGAAATTTACATATTATACAGTGAAAAACTACACTTTTTGACAGAAATATTTGTCTAAAAAACAATTATTGTTCACTTTATTATTTTCAAAAGATTATAAACTTGAATGGAAATATTTTGAAGCAAAAATGTACTCAAAGTAAATTTTTATTAATTTATACATGAAATATTTACTATTTGAAAATATGATCTAAAAGTTAGGTTAGAATTTGTATTTGAATTTCAGTCGTCTATTATTTGCATTCTTGGGATAACATTAATAAAATTTGTCGCTACATACATTAGTTAAAGTTTATTCAAGCTTACAATGCATTAAAACTCACATGAAATAATTGTATTTTTTTAGAAAGCTTATTTCACAAAAATATGTTGTTTTTTCACAGTATAAGATGGAAACTCTATCTAAAACTATTTGTTTTTAATGAATATTTGTTTTTAGTCTTTAATCAATGTTTTATGCTTCATAAAACAACCGTGAAAACAGTTTTATGCAAAAATTAAAATACATGTTTAAAATTGTACCTACTCTTTCTAGTTCCATTTTTCGGCACCATGTGGCGAAATGGTAGACCACAATTTCCAATAGAAGCAAGGTTGTCTCTTCAAGGTTAATCATAGTTCTTGGGCCTCACCCATTGTCATCACGAAACGAAATTCTGGTCGGTTGAGGATACGCGCTGAGTAACTGTCACCTTAAACAAATGTATTGAAGTTGACAACTATCCTCTGCCAGATGCAGAAGATTTGCTAAACGACTTAGTCAATTGTCAAATTTTTGTATGATTGATTTGAGAAATGCTTATTTACAATTAAAACTGTCAGACTCGTGTAAAGAATTACTGACTATCAATACAATTTTGGGCTTATGGCGATTCAATAGACTACCTTTTGAGTTAAGCTCCGCACCTGCCATCTTCGATATTTTCTGTGATGGTACTGCTTCCTCCGGAAGCCTGGATGTTGTTAATACGCTAAATTACCTTGGTCAAGTTTTAGATATAAATGGTCGACAGCCGGATCCAGAAAAGGTAAAAGCCATTCGATCTGCACCAAGCTCAGAAGACGTAACTCAGTTAAAATACTTTTAAGACCTTCTAGATTCTTTGCATCAGCTTATACCAATGTCATCGGAATTTCTTGTACCATTTAATAACCTAACCCGTAATTCTGTTCCTTGGTGTTAGTCAAAAATTTGCGAAACGGCTTTCTGTGATGATAAGCAACAAGTACCTGGAAAATCGTTCGATTTTATGTCACTTAGTTAAAGGTGTTGAAAAACCAATAGCCATCGTGTCTTCTACATTTACAAAGACAGAAATAAATTATTGTCAATTTGATCGTGAAGCACACTCCATAATTTTTGGTGCTTAAAAATTCCATAAATACATTTGTGGTCGGCACTTTATTTTAGTGATCGATTACGGAACATGGAAATCAATGTTTAATATATATATATAAAAGTTTACCCCAACTGTTAGCAGCTAGGCATTTACGATATTCTATAATTTTGTCTGCCTGTGTTTGAAAGATATGTTACAAGTCGGACAAACATATTGGCCATGCCGATGCTTTGTCACGTTTACTGCTATCTCATGTTACCACAGGTGTATAAGTAGCATGTTTCTCAGTTCATAGCAGTTTCGATAAAAAAATATTGTCCTTTCGAAAGTTTTAAAAGAAAAAATCCTAGAGTTACTCCATCGAGACCACGCAGGCAACGCTTACATGTCAATTTGCTTGAAGTTTAAGGCTAAGAATTTTTTATACTGATAGATGAATTTTTTTAATGGATTTAAACAGGGACAGTTACACAAACTCATCTTGAAGTAATTCTATAAAACCTAAAAGAATGCTTCTCGTGCTTTGGTTGGCCACACACAATTGTAGCAGACAACGGTCCACCCTTTAATTCAAAGCAGTTCTCTGAATTTTTTAATCGACACAATGTTCCAGCTAGTTACTCTCCTCCATATCACCCACAGTCAAATGGCCAAGTAGAAAGAACAGTTCAAAAAATAGAAAAATTGATTTTTTAAAATATATTGTCGATTAAAAAAGTCAATCACTCAAAATAAATAAAAAAAGATTAATCGAATACTTACCGCCCTACAAAACAACACCTTTTTCAGTCACTAAAACTAATCCAGCAAATTTACTTCTGAATTACAACGCTAGAACACCGCTCTCAATGTTGCTTCCAAAAGATGAAACTGTCGCTAAATTTTGAGGAATCAATAAGTATACGCGGTATAAAAATAAATGACCAGGTGTTGACCCTCAACAGCGATAAGAATTAGAAGGTCAAATGGATTCCAGGAAGAGTGATGTATCGTCTAGGAGTAGTTACTTATCTAGTTTAACTGCCAAATGAAATTATAAAAAGCATGCATATCAATAGGTGGCGCATCCAGAAACAATTGGGGGGGGGGGGGGGGGGGGGGGGGGGGATTTTATGTAAAATCTGGAAATGATGTTTGTAATAGTACTCAGTAAAATAGTTTGAAATAATAGTATAAAAATTGACCCCTCAACAATAAAACAACTCGCTTGAAGAAACAAAGCCGTATGTAAGTCGTACAAATTCAAGTAATATATTTTTGCAGTAGAAAATATTGTAGTTATACATAAAATACTGAAGTTAATAATATTGCCTTAAGGCCATATGACAAGTGGGTCGCGTGACTAGATACCTACCTAACCGCCACCTTTCTTATTTTCCAAATTATTTCCACACAAAGCGCTACATCGAGTTGAAAATTTGGGACAATAAATAAGGAGCACTGAGAAAGGTGGGCCTGGTCCTAAACTTTAACCATCATAAAAAAAGCAAAAAAAAATATTTACAACAAAAAACTCTTTTCGTAATTACATAAATTTAGGACTTAAGGGCTTGTTAAGGGCTTGTGATACTTAGAAAATTATCGATTTTGCCAGTTTTAGGTTCTCCCGGCTTATTTCCTACAATAATAAATATTTAGACTTAAAAGTTTAGGAAATGATAGCGGACATGCTAACGGACGTCTCCGCACACTTTTTTGGTGGGTTAATTTAAAAAATTTAAATTTGGCTTTATTTGATCAATTTGGGTGGCGCTTAGGAATTAACATCGATTTTACCAGTTTTAGGTTCCCCCGGCTTTTTCCCTAGAATAAAGAATATTTTGTCTTAAAAATTAGGGACATGATAGCAAACGTGCTAACGGACGTTCTAGCACAATTTTTTGCGGGTTAATTCAAAAAATTTGATTTTGCCGAATTTGGCGTGTGTGTGTATTTCGATGTTATGTGGGTTACAATCCTCTCCCATAATTATTCTTAAGTGCTACCGAAGCATCTGTACGACAGAGCCCTACATTGTCGGAATAACAGAGAGCTGAGAAACGATCCGAACCTCAAAATAGGGCACATGCATAACATTTTTATTTAGAATTATAAATTTTTTGGTTATTGTCCCTCAAAAAAGAGTCCAGGGACGTCCGTTAAGATATTGTATAGCATCTCCGAATTCAGTTTTGAAACAATTTGATTTTTTTGTTGTTGAAAAAAAGCCGGTGGAACTGCACCGGATTGAACACATGACGAAGCATCACATGCCCTTATGAAATCAGATACACGTGACTTGTGCTTATAAAGAATATGAACATGTAAAAAAGCGTGATATTAAAAAATTTGAAATACTCCTTTACAACATATTTGAAGAATCAAGATTTAAATGCTGACCAGTGGGGGGGGGGTCCCCCATAGATTCGTCACTGTATCAATCAGTTAAGAGTGAGTATCCTTAACTGCCCATTGCATTCAATTGAAAGGAATTGGAATACTTCCCAAACTAGTACGTATGAAAAAACTCCAATCAAATGTAAGCGGAAGTTGTAGTCCACGGTGTTCGCCAAATGAACATGCAATGCCGAGAATTCCACCATTATCAGTAATAGAGCGATCGTCAAGAAGATTAACGCGCATAAGATGCGAACTATTTAGGTACCGACCTTACATTAAAAGGGGAGAAGTGTAGTGTTATTCATAAGTTCGCACGTTAAACATGACAATGCGGAGCGCCCCCTTCTGGCGTCGTCTGTCACCTCGCCTCAACAAACTTGCATCATGTTCATCGAGCTGCTAAGCTTTTTTACGATATCGCACGCGCATATAATTACCTGAATAAATATCTTTAACAGAAGTCTTTAAAGTAATCTTTCCCGACAACCCAAAACAGAATACGAGTAGGTTAGCTGCATCAGCTATTGGCGGCAACCTGTTTAACCATATATCACGCGCTGGCATTGATTGCGTTCAGTGTTTACTACTGACACTTAGCGGTGAACCAGTGAACCGTTGCCGATAATAACTTATCCTATTAGCCCATTGTATCTGAAAACAAGATGGCAATCTCTTGGTGTTCTAAGTTGAATAGTTCCTAATATATCGAGCGCGGTGCTAGATGGCCCTTCACTCCTTGTTTTTGCATCGTAAGCAATAGGACTATACCCTAATAAAATTGCCTAATAGTAGACCATATAGAAACCTAATAGGTTTGAATTCTTTCAGGTCCTACGACCTTTTAAAGCGGGATATGTACTCCTTTTTAATATGGTTTCGTATTTGGTATTTAGAAACTCTCAAATTGGATAGGATTACGATCCGATCGGGTCCTACGTGTAGTGATTTTTCATAGTAGCTTTGATGAGGCTGCGATATGCTGTGTATTCGGTTATCGCAATGCATACCTGCAAGGTCCAGAGCGGCACCTAGATGGATTTTCTATGTGGTTCCTAATTGATTTTATATGGTGTGAAAAAACTTATAAAGTAGATCTAATTAGGATCTAAAGTTTTTTGTATTCGTTCCGACTTCTTAGCAAAAAAGAAGCTATTTCTTAACTTGCTGTTATATAACCTTCGAACGCTACATATACTACCTAAACTTTTATTCTACCGCACGCTCTGAGTAATTTTGCTAATGATGCACTTACATCTTGGTTACAAAATTTCGGCCATGATGAATGAGAAGTTCTTAGGTAAATTGAAAATTTTGGAGAAACTTTCATAACGCTAATATATAAACGTTATATAAAATGATTTTATTTCTTTTCCGGTTGTACAAGGCGAGGGGACTCACATTCAGAAAGCATCCCGATTTTTTTTAATGTAAATATTATATAAAATGATTTCATTTATTTTTAGTTTTTTAGAGGCGAGTGGCACTTCTTTTTAGAGATATCTGAATCCCTACCGAGGTACCGTGAACACCGTTTTAATTTTACCTGCAACAAAATATACCTCCAAGTTATCACTGTGCTCTCCTGAATTTCTCATGAAAAGCTAAATGAGGTCAAACGTAATACAAGTTGATGGAATTTCCATTAAAAGGGTTGTGTATATGGGCTTTTGGAGACATGTCGTTTATGCACAATTTCTCCGAAAGTATTGTGGAAAATATGACTTATGTGGTATGTCTGTATTAGGAAAATAACGAGCTTTGTCTATGTTTAAAAGTCTTTCAGAATACTCAATGCAATGCATACCCTTTACCTCACCCCGAAAAATTGCAGGGCCTGTAAGGTCACTTACCTACACAAACTGGAATTCACATATGGCACGATTTCTCAAGAAAACCTTTTTGGATTCATTTCTGAATTTTCTCTTTAGCCACCAATGAAATGAACGAAATTTTAAAGTTCCTAAAAATATGCTAAAAATACTACTCTGACGTCCAACGGATTTGGGCGTTTCTTGACATTCTGATGCGAATGATATATACTTTTAGGAGTCACTTTTCGCATGAAAAATTGCATAGAATAATTCTTTAAAAGTAGGGTAACTTTGAACAAGCCTCTTTTTGATATAATAAATATTATTTCACTTTTGATAACACATACATATAGCTTGTTTTTTTCCTAATGCAGACATACCGCATAAAACATATTTTTCACAATACTTTCGGAGAAATTACGCCTAAACGACATGTCTGCAAAAGCATAACAATCCAATCCAAGCATAAAACATGATTTATAATTGTGAACAATGCTTTTCAATGCTTTAAAATTACGTTAAAGTAATGAAAATAATAAAAATAATTCCTTCCAATGTTTTCAAATCACGTAAACTACTTCTAAGTAAAAAGCTGGTGAAAATGTCTTTGAAGTTTATAAAATACCCAAAAATCTTGAAAATTTCTTTAAATTATTGTAATCTCTTTCAACGTTCTCGGAGTTTTTATAAATTTATAAATTTTAAACAAATCTTTAAAAATATTTGTAAGACTTCAAGATAATTCAAAAACAGGTATAGATGTGAAATGGATTGTGATTAACCCACGAATTAATGTATTGAATAAAAAGTTACTAATGTTATTTTTTACATCATCCTTGTGTAAAATATATTGTTTCTTTTTGACGTCAACTTTGTTTTACGACTATCTATGTCCGATTGAATTAAATATGATAATTTCAAATTGCACATTTCATTTGTTAAAATGTACTAAGGACGTTTTTGGATGTACCTTTTTCGAACCACCCTATTATGTATACAATCCATTATTCATAATTTTAGTATAAACAAATTCTATACATTTTAAACAATTCGCCATCCTAACGCAGCAATGTTTCACAAATAAAATGTTAATTACAACAAATGTCGCCTTGTGATGATTATTTCTAAAATTTAGTAAATTAATAGGCTAGATCCTTTATGAAAAACGTACGGAAACGTCCACCAGCGATTTGCCAGTACAGAACCAGTACAAGGCAGCATTGTGAAGCGTTACCAGACAGTACTGGTCGCGTATAGATTACCAGTACTGCGACTCCGGAACTCTGTACTAGGCTAGCACCGCGTCATTGGTGTATTTTAATTGATACTTGTGGTATGCCTGCATTAGTAAGTAAATAAGGTGAAGGAATATTTGTGAAATTATAATAATCGATATTGTAATTAAAAACATACTTAGTCAAAGATACCCTACGTTTGAAGACTAATTTCACGGTTTGTAACGATTGTTTAACAATAATAAAATAAGATTCTTATAACAAAAACGACTTTTTCTAGTAGAATGAGAAATTGCAATCCGAATTTGTGTTTGATATCAAGTATATTTCGAAATTATCTCCACCATATGTTTCGATCAGACGTAGATTGAAAAAGAGCATTTTCAACGTCTCAAACTTTATTTCGAATACTTACGGTTAATTAATGAAAAACTATTGTTAACAAATATTACTTGTGCGGTATGCTTGGATTCGTAAAAGAGTCAGGTACCCCGTAATAAGCGTCAAATTCAAAAAATTCAGAATTCGTATTACTATGAATACGCGATTTTTCCTCCGTCTAAAAATACCCCAACGGGAACAGAAAAAGTGAAAATCCTGTTCCTCTCAATCGATTTAGAAAAATTTAATGAAAGAATTTATTTAACCTATGTTTTATTATTATATCTTTTTATAACTTATAAATTCAAAAAATATTCAAATTTATATTTATTTACATTTTAATCATTGATTTAAACGCCTTAAAAATGCATCACAGAAATCTATTTAAATGTGTGGATTAAAATAATTTTAACTCTAGAGAGGCGGACTTGAATTGATTAAAATTAAATTTTGAAAACTTATACTCCATATTAAGGAATTAAACAAATTTAGAACAAATATTTTTTGAACTTATTAGAAGGAATTAAATAATCTCAAAATATGAACACTTTTGGGGAATAGAAGACATCTCTGTGGAGTTATCTGTCAATACAATTACAAGGAATTCAATATATTGAAAACACGTTCTCTTTTGGGGAACAGGTGGCCGCTATGGAAATAGAAATAAATTGGTTTCTGAGATGTCCTATTCCTATAATGACATTTTATACAGATGGAAAAATCGCGCAATCAAAATAATAGAATAATCTTCACTTTTACGCTGAAATCTGAAAATATTAATTTTTCTCTGTTCAACGCTTATTGCCGGGTAGATAACGCTTTAAATATCAACTGAGATTGAAAATATTGA
Organism: Belonocnema kinseyi; assembly: GCF_010883055.1. Classification (NCBI taxonomy): domain Eukaryota; kingdom Metazoa; phylum Arthropoda; class Insecta; order Hymenoptera; family Cynipidae; genus Belonocnema; species Belonocnema kinseyi. Next base: position 87,621,990 of record NC_046657.1, read on the forward strand.
CCGATTTTTATCAACCTTTTTTTGATTTACCCAGAATAATATAACGATGCGAATGCAGTATGATAAAATTGCATTAATTAATATTGTACAAAATTCGGATTTTTATCCTCTACGTCTAATCTCAAACAATGAGAAGGTCTCGCGAGGCCAAAAATTTTTTTTACCACGTACCCTTTTTTTTTTAAATATTCCAACTATGATTGGCTGTTAAAATTTTGTTTGTCACTAACAACCTCCACCCTTTTGGGCGTGCTTATCATATTTCTGCCTCTCTTGCACACTTAACTCAGAGTGCCCACGCTAGTACACAACTCTCTTAAAATGATCTGCTTATCACTTGCGATTATTTCTCCTTTTCTGTTGCATATGTGCAACTTGGTTAGAATATGCCCTGGTGTAATAAAAATTGCTGTTATTCGCCCAATTCCAAATGTCTCCAACCCAATCACTTCTCAATTCTTTCGCCCGACAATTACAATCACTAAACCACTACATGCAGCAAAAAGAAATGTAATATTCACTTATTAAGGAATGTAGAGAGTTTCTTGTAACCGTAACAGTATAAACTGCTCTTAATACGGGGGTAAAAATGTCAAAATCACTTAGAATTTCGTAAACGTCGCAATGACATTAAGGTTAATTTAACAGTTATCATTTAGTAAGGTAAACCTCTATTCCCTAGTATTACCTACTGTAAGATATGTGAAATACACTAAACTGAGATTAAAATAGCGGTGCAGTGGACATTACGGAAGCGGGATATACTATCGATTCGATTGGTTTGCTTAGCTCGCCCCTAAAGTTGACGGAAGGGCTTTTATAAAAAAAAAAAAAAATAACGCAATTTTCGATGGCACAACTTATTCACAGGTCGTTTACACTTGAGAATTTATTGGAGCAAGACGTTTTTCTATTCCATAACTGTTTTAGCTGACTTGTAAGGATATGAGGTAAGTTCGAGTGCTTTTGTTGTGTGTCGCGATGGCTTGAGCGTATTCAGAAGTCGTTCCAGAAATCGCCACCCTCAGTTACAAATGCATTTCAAAATTATCTTACAGATCGCAACTCATGTAATAGTGTAGTGATTAAGATGATTTACTTGCGCGCTTAGGTTTATGTGTTTGACCCCCCCCCCATAGCGTGCGAGGTTTTAATTGTATTATAAGCGTTGTATTACAAATATCGATTAATTACAAGTATATCCGAAAATATATGTATATAAGAATTAACCGTGCGCTTATTTCTTAATTACTTTAGCAATACTTTTGCACAATTTGTAGTGCTGTCTAAACTATAATCTATGCCGTTAACATAAGTTATATATCTTTATATTATTCGTTAAAGTGACATGATAATTCGTAATTGCAGCATGGAGGAACTGTGTAGAATAGCGACTGTGTCGGTAAAATCTACTGATCCGCAGGTCAGCACCACTTGAGAATTAGTACTGGTAACCATCAATAACAGTTATATTTAGTTGCTTCTATATGCAACGTTTACTGAACTGTCGTATTGTCCATATACGTACTTGGAAGATCAGTAGATTTAACTTGGTTTTCAGTAAAATATAAGGTTCTTTTTTCTGCGTGTAACACGAATTTTCCATCTCCACACAGAAAGACTTTTTATATAAATATTTAGTTTATTCTATATGTATTTATATATGTATATATATATATATATATATATATAATTAATTTAAATAAAATGTAACAATTTATGGATGATCGAGGTACTGTTATAAAGATTCCTACTATAATAAGAGGTGATGGTATTTCTGTATGTATTATTATAAACTTGAGCGAGCAAAAACTAGTAAGAAATATACGAAATACTAATATTCTTAAATCAGAATGCGTATTAAAATAAGAGCCACTAGTAATATCTGCAGCTAGGATTTGCGAGAGTTTTAAAAGACTATATGAATTACGCCGGAAGGTTTCTGAACTGTTCTGTTTATAGCCTCTTTATGTTCTGTTTATAGAAGAATGCTCCAGTGAATCTGACCTTGACGACGAATATGTAGAAAGCAAAGAAAGCACAACTTTTTCCAAAAGAAGAATTGAAAGATCTCATCAGAGATTTAGGACAGTCCAAAAACACAATTGAATTCATAAGTTTACTGTCACGATATAAATGGATTGATGGATGAATTGAAATCAAGGATTTACAGAGCAATCGAATGAAGACTATTTATGGATTCTTTTAAGTGAAGTTTTAAAGCTGTTTTGCTTCACAATGCGAATATTTTCAACTACGCATATTCAACTACGTTAAAAGAGAATTACGAAAATATCAAGTTGGTGTTGGATAGATTAAAATATTCAGAATAAAATTGACGAACTTGTAGGGATTTCAAAATATTTGGAATAATTCTGGGTCAGCAACCATTAATTGGCCAGCCAGATAAACTTTTGATGAAGGATCAGTGAACACCATTAACTTTCCACCAGTGGATTTGGCGAGAGTTTTACGGTTAACTGTGCCTATAAAAGAGGGCATTGTGAAGCAGTTTGCACTAGCATTAGAAGAAGAAGATAGCTGTTTTATATATCTTTAAGAAAAATTCCCAGAACTATCGGATGCAAAACAGAAAAACGGAATAGTCGATGGACCTCAAATCCGGAAAATGTGTAGGGATCAGAACTTCGTTACAACTATAAACAAAGAGCAAAAACCAGGTTGTTTAAGGCTCAAGAAAGTTGTTGTAAACTTTTTAGGGAACCACAAGATTTTGGTGATTACAGTGAAGAGCCTGGAGAAAGATTTCATCAAGATATTAAAGAGCTGGAACGTCCCTACCAAGGGTGGTGGGATATAAACATGATGGCAGACTTTTGTTGGAGATTGAAGAGGGAACATATACAGAAAGGAGTTAACTAGAAAACTGAGAATTAATTTAGTTAGGCCTATTATTCAAAGTTAATAAGACTTTTTAATCAGTACTTTTTAATTTAATACGCATTATTCCGACTGAGGAGTAGATGTCAAATTTTCGGCAAAGGATACACTTTCGTATATACTTCAATGTTCCCATAATTACTGCAGATTATTTACGAACAATTCAGTGCGCTCCAGGTAGTCTGCCTCGTAAGTTTTAGTAGGATCGATCGAAATTGCCTCGAGAAACCACATAGGGCTACACGGAGTGTCACTGCAATTTTTCTCTATTGTTTTCTCCATTTTTATTATTAAACAAAATATTTTATCCAAAAACCGGCTTCGTCCAAGCCGACGGACTAGTAGTTAGATGAAGTGTGCAAGAAATCAGACAAAAATATTCAAAATTATGGAAAAGCTCCTACATTACCTCTTAGAACTCTATTAAATCCCCTTAAGGGTGTTGGTGCAAGCCGATTTTGAATTTTTTTAAATAGGTACGGCACTGATTCCATATATATTTGTGAGATGATAACAATCTTCGTAAGTCGTTCTGATGTGCAGGATCTTTTTTAAATTGATGTTTTGAGGTGCTAGTTTCAAGATTAACTTGTGATTTAGTACCTTTAGATTGTCAAATTGAGGATTTGTTGGCTTTATCAATAAATGTCATAAGTATATGAAAGACCCCTACATTAGGGATCCTGGTCCAATTGCAGGCGAGTCTGGCTTCCTGGGGATGAATAATCCTCATACCTCTTTAAGGCTAAATAGGAGGGCTTTCCGACTTTGATAAGGACAATGTAAATTCATCGTCGGACATACTACGGCCACATTCTCACACCCTAATGTCCTCCTGTAAAGCGATACATTCTTCCTGGCTTCGATACTCCAACAAAAAGTGACACGACTAATTCTACACATTCCCTTTCAGAGCAGTTGTCATCGTTCACAAAACTTGTCCGAGTAGCAAGATTTCGTCACTTGTTCAAGCAAAAAGAGCATACTGAGATAAAGGCTCGTTCAGCATTATCAAAATAACAAAGACACATACATCACCTGACATCACTGTGGAATCAAACATATAATTATGCAGTGCGAGAATATGCGAAATACTGGTTCGCACGGTTTTTTTCCGTATAATTCTATCATCGAAATCAACTGAATTACGTCTAGGTTTCAATTTTCGCTAAGCGATAAATCGGACTAGTGGTACCGAACCTACTCCGGATTTGTACTCAGCGATTCTGGTCACGTCTCTTGATTTTCTGAGGGGTCGCATGGGGTCTCACCTTCATCCCTGAGCATGCCCATGACTCGCAGGAGTTTCCGGTTTAAATTCACGCAGAGCTCCTGGCTAGCTCGTGTTTGTTTGTGCGTAGCCCTCATATACCGGTCTTTCCTTCCACCCGCTTTTGTGACGTCTTGGAGGCTCATGTCCTGCGTACTCTGTGACATCTAGCCTTTATGCAGTTTCTTTTGGCCGGGCAGTGATGCAGTGATGCGTGGTCCGAACCGTTCGGGGCTTTTTACGTTCCCACAGCCTGTGCTTGCGGTGATCATACGGAGCGAATTCTCATGAGTGTGTCTCCAAATAATCCTCTGGATACCAATAACCCTCTTTTGCTGCAGCAAAAGATCGACTGCGATGTGGTTACTAAGGGAGCAGATGTTAGAGGACCTAAAGTCGGTGGGTAATATGCCGTCTGACCAGTCGGTCTACTTACCCAGAGTGTCATCATACTACGGCCTAGTGATACCAGGGCTTAGAATTCCAGTCACGTATCAGCAGGCCTTGAGCACTTTCGGGGCTCTTTGACCTCACGGTCGCTTCAAGTCAGGCTGCTCTCATTTTTTAAGTTTCTATCGTAAATTCTCTTAATTGCCGTAAAGTTTCACAAACACTCGTAACTTCTCTTTCAGCTATCAAAAATGTCGGAAATAATTATAAATTTCTCATATTACTGGGAAAATATTCTAAAACATTTGTGAATTATATTCATTTTCTTTATTTCTGAATTTCTGAGAATGTTACTAAAATTTTCTGTAACTTTACGCGACGCTTCGAGAATCCTCCGCAACATTCGAAAATTCTATCAATTTCCAAAGATTCTCGAAACTTTTGGACTCCTTTTAGCAGGGGTTATTTAGCGAGCCATGTCCACTGAGATACTATCCATTACCTGGTCTATTAGTCGGAAGGCATTTCAAATACCGTGTAAGGGATTGTACAGGATTAAATTCTGAAAATTGTTATTTATTTATCACTAAAGCGGGAGCCAAGCAAACCCAAAGCAATTATGATCTTTATAAAAAAACCGAACAGGTCAGGTTTTTCTCTGCTGTCTCTCTTGCGCAATTCTGACTCCTATTCATTGACTCTTTCTCTCTCTCTCACACACACTTCTGGTGGCCCTCTATTTAGACGCCATTTTATAACCAAGTTTCCCAAAGTTCCTCGTGTGCTTTACAGTTAGCCACGACCTATCCGGGGATGACCCAGGGAGGAAAACGTGCTATAAGACGGCTGCCACTTATCTTCTTTTATTACACAATCACTGGAGAAAACCGAATTTGCAGGTGACGCCTTTTTGACCCACGAACAACCCTCGAAGCTCGGTTATTTTTTAAAAGACGTCAGATAGGAGTATACTTATCCGAACCTCGATGGCGATGTCCGGGTGTCAGCTGGCAGGTTCACCAGATTAATATCACGCACGATTATGGGGGCTAGGAATACACGTGAATGAGAGAGAGAACTGACTTGTTTTGCCCTGCTCCGTCGTGGAAGATCCACTTGCCACCAGGCAACGTCGCCACCACATGCTTGCCTTTCCTCTCTAGCCAGCTTATATTAGCTTGGCCACGTGGTGTCACAGGGTTGGTTGGGTCTGTAACGGTGGCCCGCCCAAGGCTGCCACTCGCCGCTGGTAGCCGAATTGATGCGCCGTGTTGCCCTGGCCGATGGTTTTGGTAGCCAATCTTGGTTAGTAGAGCATGGTCGTTGTTTGAAACAGTAACCGGCCAGTGCTGCCTGTAGGGAGCAACGCGGACTCTTCGCGATGTCACGACAGTGTTCGTCTGTTCAATGTTTATGAATTGTGAAATCGTCCATATGTCACTGTTTAGTGATCAGCGAGAAAGTGTTGATTTTATCTGACCCATATCTCCCTCTCTATTCTCCTCTTTGTTTCAGATGAAACCCATATTTTGTTCACAACAAGCTACCTTGATCGTCAGAAGTTTTAAGTTGTTCCGTGTGCTATAGTAGTGCTTTAGTTCTTGGGCGAACTTTCGAACCGTTTCCGTGAATGGTTTACCAGATGTTAGTTGGATCCAGCATTGGTTTTAGCCTTTAATTTGAAACATCTAATGCTTTCGCCGCGTTATAAACTGAAAAATTGCAGGTTTAAAGGTCTGAAGCCTTCGAGATATCCTCATGAGAGGGGGGGGGGGCGTTCATTTTAGCCAGATCTCTGGACTTATGAGGAGCCTGGATATTAAAGTTTTTCCTTGTCCTGAAGTCGCGATCATCTCTCAGTGCCTGCGGTTGGAGAAGAGCTCCGCGTGTATTGTATCTATTTTTTAAGAGATAGGCAGCTTGATTTCTCAATGTCTCATGCGAAAAGTTTTCAATCTCTTCGTGTTTCTGGCACCACAGAGCGTGCATACGCGCAATAAGACCTTCGTGACCGAGGATAATGTTATAATCGTAGAATTCCAGCAAGTCATCCTTGAGTAGACTTGTCCAATCAATGTGAGTGTTTCGCCATTTCGTCGTGATGTTTTCATGTAAACTATTTTCAGCACCCCGAACTCGAGGGTTATCAGCACTGTTGGCCGTCGCATTGTCGGGGGCTCTGCGCGTTTGATTGTTTTCAAACGCATCTACAAGTTTTTCATGGTTTGGTGGTATCATTGTTGTTCCCACGAGCAGCTAGGTAAAGGGTTCGTCTATTCTTGTAGAGCTCTGCATGTAAGGATAAGGATACATTGTGAGAATTTTATTTTATTTACAAAAACAAAATGAATACCTACCTTCGGTACTGCATCTTTCGTACTCTAATATTCAAGAACGAATTCTCTAAACTTATGTTGGACGCCAGGCTTTCCGTAGCTACTCAAAGACATCAAAATACCAAATAACAATATGCTACAGCAAAATCTCAAAAAGCACAAAATTCTACAACAAAATCCAATAACCACAAAATTAGACAATAAATCCCAATATCGAATCTAAATTACCGTTAGATACAGTATACCACAACAAAATTATGCTAGCTCAGCCCTGAAAATCTAGCTAATGGTAGAAGTAGTGGTCGACGGTAAAAATGAAAGAAATCCCTGCATTCAAATAAAACGAGATCAGTTGAAATTTCAATTTAACAAATAACACGTGGTTAATTAACCTTTGATACACATTAGATCTTCTGGTGATACATTATCTTGTATGCCTAGGTGTCAACCCTTTTCTACTTTACAATGAAGGTATAAACAATTTCTATCCTTCAAAATGGAAAATCCACTTACAATTATGAGGATAGTTCAATAAGTCCTTAGAATGAAGTATAAAAACAATTTTTTTTTATTTTTCAACATAAACTCCTTGGAGCTCTATATACTTGGTCAATCGCTTTTCAAGTTTTTTTAATCCTTCAGAAAAGTGCGTTTTCGGAAGTTCCTCAAAATAAGCACTTACAGAGGCGATGACGTCTTCGTTGTCTGGAAATCTTTGTCCACCGAGCCATTTTTTCAAATTTGGAAATGAGAAAAAGTCACTGGGGGCTAAATCTGGTGAATACGGTGGGTGTTCGACCAATTCGAATATTATTTCTTCAATTTTAGCAATTGAAACGAAGCATGTGTGAACTCGGGCGTTGTCGTGATGAAAGAGAATTTTTTTTCTCGCCAAATGTGGTCGTTTTTTTTAAAT
>NC_046657.1:87629902-87647980 GCF_010883055.1 Belonocnema kinseyi
TCTAGTCGGGAGTGGTGCTGACTGAAAACAGATGATTTGGAGCGATTCGCGCGCCATCTGTTGGTCATTCTAAGGACTTATTGAACTACCCTCGTATCTGCATAACCAAAACTAACTAATCTATAATAGATTAGGCTCATTACCGTTAGTATTACTCCACGACTTTCAATTAATGTTCACGCTATTAAACAAACAAACGAAAAAGTAACATAACCTCTTAGCATATATTTTGGAGATTATCTCAAACTCATGGCCTTAATATACGTGCGCAAAGGTACGATTGGCTAATATGGATACTCTGAAAGGCGGAACAAAATTAGAGTAAAATGGTAACAAGGGGGTAAGTGAAACTCTGAGGGGTGGTCATATCTAGATCAGTGGGTAAAAGCACAAAGGTGTAGTCATATTTAGATGAGTGGGTAAAAGCACAAAGCGGTAGTCATATTGAATTGGGGTTACCGTAGTAAAAAAAATAAAAGGGGAAAATGGGGTAACCGAGTGTTTAAGAAGAACTATAGGGAGTAGTCATATTGAAAGTGGTTATCCAAAATTTGAGGAGGGGCTCATCAGAATCAATGAAAAGGCGGTAACAGTAACTCTACCAAAAGGGTAGTCATTTTTCATCAAAAAGGGTCAATCAATTCAAGAAAAAAGGGGTTGGTTATAGTTAATAAATTTATCAAAATGAGGGATGGTCATAATCAGGCAAAATAGGGTATTCAAAATTTCTAATTTTATCAAAAATGGGGAGTGCTCATATTCAGACAAAAGGGATAGTCAAAATTTATCATTTTACCAAAATTAAGGGATGGTCATATTCATACAAAAAGAGATAGTCAACAATCAAGGAAATAAGGGATGGTTATATTCAGACAAAAGCGATAGTCAAAATTTAGAAATTTATCAAAAATAAAGGGTGGTCATATTCAGACAAAAAGGATAGTCAAAATTGATAAATTTACCAAAATTAAGGGATGGCCATATTCAAAAAAAAGGGGGTAGTCAGAATTTATAAATTTATCAAATTAAGGAAATGGTCTATTCTGACAAAAAGGGATAGTCAAAATCAAAATTAAAGGTTGTTCATATTTGGACAAAAGGGATGGTCAAAATTTGTCAAAATTTAGGGGTAGTCATATTCACAAAAGGGATGGTTAAAAGATTTCTAAATTTACCAAAAATAAGAGGGCGGACATATTCACAAAAGGGGTGGTCAAAAACACATCACATAGAGAAAATAAAAATATATATATTAATTATAAGCCATTATATAGGTCACCATAGAAATTCAGGTTATAAGTCATAATTCATTATAAGTCAATTATAGTTCAATATATAGGACAATGAGCAAACGTTCTGATAATCACCAGAAGCATAGATTGGTATCAAACATACACTTCATTCAGCGAAAAGTTCAATAAACATAATTAAATTCCAACAGCAACATAATCATCAATAAGAAATTCTAGCAAGGTCCAGTTATGAAACTTCGCCCCGACTACGTGCCAAAAAAAGGACTTTCTCAAAACGGCTCCATTTAATCTAGAATTTTCTACAACAATAAATTTAAAAAAAGGCTCGACATGAGCAAGAGTCATCACCAATAATTCTGCGGACAGAAGAAAAAAAGATTAAGGTCAAGATGACCTCGAAAATGGCCAAGTGTCGGGTTAGTTTCACTTAACAGAATAAGATTACATTTGATCTTACCAGAAAAATACAGTCCACAGAAATCGTCTAGGCAGATACTTCGGTAATCAGCGGAGGCAGTAGTTTTTTGACAATAATTCTCTTTACTCCAGTAAATTAAATCAAACTCTAAACGAACGACGTGACGCGACGCTTCGGGAACACCAACGGTAAGTGAGAGCGAGACTCGACACAGTGATCCCAGATTTGAAACGAGGTCCACTCCAATACTATCACAGCTCTATGTGCGAGTGAACATAGTTGGAGACGATGTACATGACTGGGTTGCGCGCGCAACCCACTTCTCCTCTTCTGAATTTGAAAACTCGAAGGTGCGCGATTGCCGGTCGGAACCCTTCGGCTGTTCTATTTATATCTCTATCTGCTTTGAAATAAAATCAGGAGATTGGGATTTTAATAAATCCAGATTTCGATGCTGGCGATTCTCATGATTTGAATGCTTCGCGCGCCGCTTTATATGCGTATATTTTGAGGTTACGTTACTTCAAGTATAAAATATAAATGGTATAAATATTAATAAGATTTTATATTAATATATGCACATATTATTAATGATAATATTATAATTTTGTTATATTATAATAGTCTTATTTATATCTTGATCCGCATTTGAAAGAAATTAAAGAAATTGGCGATTTTAGAATTCGTGTCGTTTGGATAAAAACTCAATTATTTGGTTGAAAAATTAATTATTTTGTTGAAAATGTAACTATTTTGTAAAAAAGTCCCCTTTTCTATCAAAAGTTCAACTACTTTGTTCAAATTGATTTATTTTTTATTAGAAGGTTCATCCTTTTCGTTCAAAATACATTTTTAAAACTTGGTCGAAAATTCATCTTATTTTTTGACAATTTAAAAACTTTCTTGAAAATTCATTTTTCCTGTTAAAAATTATTTATCTTTATCTGAAAATATAACTATTATAGGATGAATTAAAACTTAATCGTATATATTGGTTAAGTTGAAAAATCGTTTTTTTTTTATGGAACATTAATCTTCTTGGTCGAAAATTCACCTTTTCCCTTGAAAATTTGACAATTTTGTTGAAAATTCGTTTTTTCCTTGTTCAATTCAATTTTTTATCACAGTTTTTATCTGGAAATTGAAGTATTTCATTTTTGGTTGAAATTTTATCTCTACATTGTATAAGTTAAAACACCAATTATTTGGCAGAAAATTATTTTATGTGTTTTCGATTATGATTTTTTTTTTAATTGAAAGAAATTTAAATAAAATGTTTACATTCTCATCTAATGAGAAGGTATTCGTTTTATGTATAATTTCACTTTGTCGGTTGTCATACAATTTTCACGTTTTGAGACCCCCTGAGTCAGAAAAAACGATTTTTACGAAGGTGTTTGTATTTAGTCTGTATTCTGTAGGCACGATAACTTTCAAAAAATTGATCAGATTGGATTCGGCTTTGGCACACTTTTGTAAGGCCTAAAAAGAAAGAACAAGTTCGTCAACCAGCTATTTTGGATCAAAATTCAAAAAGTGAGCACGTTTTCAAAAATTTTAAGACCACATTTTCTCAAGATTTCAAAATTCTATGAACGGTTATTCATAGTACTCAGAATCCCAAACAATTTATCCTAATGACTTTTTTCTATAAAAAGAAAATTATCAGAAGTCAGCATTTTCAAAATCCAAAAAAAACAACTAAAATGAACATTTTAAGCCAAACAACGCATGATATGAAAAAAAGTAAAGAAGAGAAAAACGTTGATTTTTGAAAGCCCTACAAGATAATCATAAGAACTTTTCTCATTTGAACGAAAAGTTGAAAATTCAAAATTTCATCACACCAAAAATCTTTGAAACCACATTTTTCAAGATTTTAAAATTCTATGTGCTGTTATTTACAGTACTCAGAAACTCAAACAATTTGTTCTCATGACTTTTTTCTATTAAAAGAAAATTGTCCAGAATTAGAGCATTTTAAAAATAAAAAAAATAAAATAAAAATTTTAAGTCAAACAACGCATAATATGAACAAACGACAAGATTTTTTATTACGCGCTCTAAAAAGATCTACAAATTTTTTAACAATCACTTTTCGATAGGACGCGTAGTTTTTGTTTTTAGTCGTAAAAAATAATATTAAAAATTAAAAATTAAAAATAAATTAAATTTTTGGACTAACGACATAAGCTACAAAAAATAGGCTACAAATGTTTATTATTACTGTTTTATAGGCTACGCAGTTTTCGTTTATTCGTAAATGAATCGAACTAAAAAGATTAATTTTTTGACAAACAACGCAAGCTATGAAAAAAATAAATAGACTCATTCAAGTTTTTCATGAATAATTTTTTAGAGGACACTTAGTTTTTTCTTTAATCGTAAAATATAACCTTTAAAATTAAAAAATTAAATTATTTTAATATATTTTTTCAAATAAATATTTTTTGTAAAACGACACAAGGTATGCACTAAAATTAAAAGACAAAAGTTGTTCACCTGAAAAGATCTATAAATTTGTTATTATTCATTTTTAAATAGGACGAGTAGATTTTCTTTCAATCGTAAAAAATAAGATTGAAAATAAACAAATTAAATTTTTAGAATAGATTTTTCGGAAAAGGACACGAAGACGAAACTAATTCTTAAAAATAGTTTCTTTAATCAAAAAATATCTAAAAGTTTGTTATGAAATCTGATTAAAATATATATATATATGTAGCAAACAAAAATCTGCCCTCTTTGCGGGCACGTTCATATATCTAAAAAATATATATCTAAAAGTTTGTTATAAAATCTGATTAAAAAATATATATAGCAAACAAAAATCTGCCCTCTTTGCGGGCACGTTCTTATATCGCTCTGTGTGCATGTCTAGCAAGTTTGAACGCGCCTGTGGCACGCGATTATTGATTCTCGCGCTTCACGCTCGATGATGCATTCACCTAGCAATACACGCTCAGTCTTTGTGTAAAATTTTACCCCCTCAGTTTTTGTCAAATGTCAACATTTTGAGACCCCCTGAATCCGAAAAACAGATTTTTACGAATGTGTCTGTCTGCATGTCTGTATGTGAACACGATAACTTTTGAAAAAAGTAATCTATTAGATTGCTCTTTGATACGCTTGTTTAGTGTCCTAAACTAAAGATCATGTTCGTTAGCCAGCCATTTTGGATGAAAATTTAAAAAGTGGGCACATTTTGAATATTTTTAAAACCACTTTTTTGAAATTTAAAAATTCTCTGTATGGTTATTCATAGCATTAAAAAAATTTAACAATTTATCTCAGTGACTTTTTTCCAAAAATCAAAAATTACTAGAGTTATAGCATTTTCAAAATCCAAAAAAAAATAAAATAAAATGAACATTTAAAGCCAAAAAACGCATGATATGGAAAAAAGTCAGGAAAAGAAAAACGTTGCTTTTTGAAAGCCCTACAAGATTATGATAACAATTTTTCAATTTGGTCAAAAAGATGAAAATGTCAAATTTAATCGTACAAAAAAATTTTGAAACCACATTTTTTCAAGATTTAAAAATTCTATGTACAGTTGTGCATAGTACTCAGAAACTCAAACAATTTGTCCCCATGACTTTTTTCCATAAAAAAAAATTATCAGAGTTAGAGCATTTTCAAAATCCAAAAAAACAAACTGAAATGAACATTTTAAGCCAAACAACTCATGACATGAAAAAAACCAAGAAAAGAAAAACTTTCCTTTTTGAAAGCCCTACGGGACTACGATAACAACTTTTTTAATTTGGACGAAAAGTTGAATATTCCAAATTTGATCGTACCAAAAATAATGAAAAATTCCATCTTTTGTTCAAAATAATGCAAGTTACGAAAAAAATGAAAAAGCTCAAATTGCGCGCCCTGAAAAGAACTACAAATTTATAATAAATCATTTTTCGATATAAGCTTCGAACAAAAAAAAGACAAAACTTGTTCATCCAAAAAAGAGCTATAATTTTTTATAGGGCACTGAGCTTTTGCTTTAGTCGTAAAAAATAACATTCTTAATAAAAATATTAAATTTGTTTGTAAAAACGACAAAAGGTATTAACTTAAATTACCAGACAAGAGTTGTTCGCCTAAAAAGATCTATAAATTTCTTATTAATCATTTTTCGATTGGACGAGTAGATCTTCTTTTAATCGTAAAACATAAGAAAAAAATGCAAAAATGAACTTTTTGGAAAATCGACAGAAAATACGAAAGAGGACATTGGCTCCTATATAAGACCTTAAATAGGTTCCTGTATTAAACCCTATGCAGATGCGCAGTAGTTTTTATTTAATCATAAAAAACAACATTAAAAATAAAAAATGATAAAAACAGGGAAATAAGAATTAGTATGATTCAATTTTTATGCATATTATGAATTGTAATGATATAAATTTATTGAAATGATACAGGTTTCAGAGCAGCTTGGAATACAATTTAAAGCAAAATAAGAAACAAAAAGAAAATAATCGTGATAAATACAATTTGCTTTTTATTTAGCAATTTTTTAATAAGTAATCCCAGGCAGAGTTACATAAGAAATGTATTATAATTAATATAAAAGTGTTGTGTATAATGTACAAAAGTTTACATGTTGGACAAAATCTAGTGCGAAGCACGAGATACGTGATCAGAATGTGTTCGTTAAAGCCAAAAGAGCTTTAACAAAAGATAGTTCAAAATGACAAAATTACAGTTTTCGGTCCGTTCACCTTTGATTTTAAAAGGTCTATGTCCGAATGCGGAAGAAGTGCAAAGACAAAGTGCGGAGTGCGATTGCCAACAGTCGCGTGCCGTAGGTGCGCTCAAACTCTCTTTTAACGAAAGAGAATTCACAATTAAAAAATTACAGTTGTGGATATTTTGAGACTTAATTTTTAAATAATTGCGTAAGAATGTGCGAAAATAAAAAGACCGAGCGCGTAGCGCGAGGTAAATACATAATCGAGCGCGAAGCGCCAGAACCAACAGTTGCGCGCCATAGGCGCGCTCAAATTCACGAGCCGCGCGCGCAGCGCGCGACGAGAATGTGCCCGCGTAACGGGAAGATTTTTTAAATCGAAGTTAAGGTATTTAAAATTGAAAAATAATTGATTTTGCAAGATGATTCTGAATTCGTTCAAAATGAAAGAATTAATGGATATTAGTTTTTAAAATTCCCATTCAATTTGATATTTTTTAATTAAAAAAAGAAAATTTCGTTAATTATTAGCTATATTTGACCGTTCATTAAAAACCATCCATTATAAACAACTATTAAAAACTATAGAAATTTGAAAAGAATGGTTCCAAATAGAAAGCCTTGAATTGTTAAAATTTTAATGAGCTAAAGTTTAACTTTCAATGCTACAATTTTAATTTTAAAACACATTCCAAATTCATTTAAAACTTGAAATTATTTCAAATAATTTGAAACACGATGTAGATTTTTGCAGATTTAAAAAAAGTTAAGCCTTGTGAGAGCTGTAAAGTATTTAAAAAGATTAACAAAAATTGTTGTGATTGCTAAGAAAATTGAAAATGACATTTTATTTTGACAAATAAATTTTAAGTGAGTATTTGAAAACATTTTCAAAATTAAAAAAAAAGAATCCGGAAGATTTTAAGGAAATTTTTTTATTTTGCAGTTTTTTTAATTTTAGGAAAAAATCTAATTAACAAAATATATCAATTGACAACCAAAAAGTTTACTTTTTAACAAAATAAATTAATTTTCTATCAAATAATTGGTGTTTTAACTAATACAATGTACAGGATAAAGTCTCAACTAAAAATCGAATAGTTCAATTTCCACATAAAATATTAAACAAAACACATGAATTTTCAACGAAATTATTTAATTTTAAAGTCAAAAAGACGACTTATTTACAAAAAGTTGAATTTTTTAAGCGAAAAATATTATAGTAGTTCAACTCTTAGTTAAATAATTGAGTTTTAAACCCAAGAAGAAGTATAGTTGATATTTCAACCAAAAAATTGCATTTTTGACCAAAAATGATATAATTTCGACCAAAATGATTAAATTTCCACCAAACAAGGTCAATTTCCAACAAAATACATTAACTTTCAACGAAATAATTTAAATTCAAATTCAAACAGAATATTATCTAGAAAAAGCTTAATTTTTAACCAAAAATATGATTTTTCAACAAAAAGTTCAAAGTTAAAATTTTGATCATTACAATTTTAACAATTCAATGCATTCTATTTGGAACCATTCCGTTCAAATTTGTATAGTTTTTAATAGATGTTTATAATGGATTTTTTTTTAAATGAACGGTCAAATATTGCTAATAATTAACGGAATTTTCTTTTTTTAATTAAAAAATTTCAAATTGAATGGGTTAAAAATAAAAAAATTTTAGACTGAAATAATATTTGAAAATAATTTTAAAAACTAATATCTATTAATTATTTAATTTTGACGGATTCAGAATCATCTTGTAAAATCAGCTATTTTTCAATTTTGAATACCTTAAATTCAATTAAAAAAATTTTATTTAAAAATTCTTTCAATTAAAAAAAAACATAATCGACAACACATAAATTAATTTTCTATCAAATAATTGGCAGTGTGTCGTAGTGAACTACAGTGCTGGCAGCTGTGAGTGCTAGCGGTCCCCGTAGTCCTTTTTATCCTCCTAATGTCATCAGCAATAGATCTCCTCTGTTACCAGTAGTCCCAGTAGTAATAATCCGGGTCTGGGCTAAAGAGCTCCCACTAGTTATGCGTGGGACATAAGAATAAAAACTTCTCAAAGGAAGTATTGTAGAGTTTCACGCTAGGTGGAGAAGTCGAATTTGGAATTTTTGAAACGGTCTAGAATATTCCTCAAATCCAGTCGGCATCTAAACAAAAGTCTTCTTGAAGGGTGACGTACTCGTCAAAGTGTTGGTTGGAATTCCATGTTTCGGAGGGAGAATTTAAATAATTTGAAGATCCACCTAATGCCCAACGTCGTATGACTCTGGTTCTCTAGGTGTCCTTTGTAACCCTCGGTGTCCAAGATGTCCCTCAAAGTACCTTGCAGTCGGCGACCTTCCCCATATTCATAATAAAATAAACAAAACAAAGCAAAATCAGTTCTTAAATACACAATTTTCTTATAATTACAGTCGCTAGTCGTGGAGTGCCGTGCAGTTCCCGAGGCGTCCTTATAAAACCCTCGCAATATAATGAAAAAATCATTAAACAAAATTAAGTGAAATTTTCTGAGTTGCAAAAATTTTGCAACAGTAGTAAACATAAATTACCTTATACTTTCATGATAATACTTATTAAAATTAAATTTAATCTCGAAGGGATATACCCTAAAATAAGTTTTTACATAAATCTTGTAATAATAATCAGTCTCATTTATTTAGCCCTCGCAAGTCTAAATTACAAAAATAAATCAAGTAAATAAATTAAATATTCTTTGTAAAAGATTAAAAAATTAAATCAGAAATTTGCAAAAGAAGAAGTACAGTTAAATGAAATTTTAGCAATTGTAACAATAAACAGAAGGGGGTTGGGGAACAAAAGTGTAATTCAGGGGTCAGGAATAGTTGGGTCTAAAGGGATGTCGATGGGATTTGCTCGGGGTCGTAAATGGGTAGGTATTTATAAGCAAAAAAAAACATTTTTAAGAGCGTGGGATCAATGGTCATAGTAGTGGTATTAGGGAACAGGAATACAGAAGGGTGTGGATATGGTCAAAGGGGTCTATCAATAGTACAGAGTCAAAAGGGTCATAAACGATAAGGGCTCAAAGGCATGTGGTCAAAGGCCGATTTTAACTTTAGGCCGAAGACCGAGGGGATGTTTTCCTGTAGACGAGGGGTATCTATTCCAGAGGCCCGTGCATTAGGGGTGGGATGTGGGTTCTGGGAGCTGGGTTTGAGGGATATTCGTCGTGGAGGATCTCATAGGATTGGGGTGAGGAGTCACAGGGGCGTGGTTAAGATCTCGCATTGATTTCCAACGTCCTTTTTTATCTCAACTGTGGCCATTTCCGGTTCGTCGGTATCTAGGTCCACCTGAAGTCCAAATTCTTTGCGGGTGGGACGGTAATTCGGGAGGTAATAGTTTTTTAACTCTTCTGTTGCATTTACGTCTAAAACTTGGTGTGTCACTTTGGCTAGTTGCGACTCTTTCTCTGCTCGGGCGATTTTCTCGGGCCTTGCTTTTTCCTGCTCCCAGGCTGTAGCCAAGATCTCTGAAATTTAGGGATCCCTGCTCTCGAGGTTCGCTTGTCTATACCTCTCCAACTTCTTTTCTAAGTGGGCGATTCTTCCCCTGGCCATTAAGAGACTATTCCTTTGATCTCTATTGGTTTCGTCCTGAGGGTCTATGTCCTCCATGACGGTGGTCAAAATTAGGGATTCGATGGGGTCACACCTAAGGGTCAGAAACAAACTCTTCGTCAGACGTTATATAGGGTTTTAGATCTCGGATGTGTACCTTACCAATTAATTTATGGGACAAATCCGAAATTTCATAAACAGGGGATGAAACAACTTTGATGACTCGATAAGGCTCTATGAATTTGGGTTTTAATTTCACGGCCTCTTGTTTTATTTTTGAGGACAGCTTTCTACTACGCGGCAAAACTATATCACCACGGGATAACCGCATTTCTCGCCAACGTGGATTATAATATCGAGCCTATTTCTGAAAAGCATTATCTAGGTTTTTTTCAATCAATCTCGCATAATGTGTAACTTGTTCATTCGCTCCGTCCATAAGTCTGGGGCCTGTGTTACTATCTCAGGGTTTCCTTCCTCCCGTCTTTTAAGCGAGTTCAAGGGTTTAGGGTCCCTACCTAAATTGAGAAATGCGGAACTAGTTTGAAGGGTCGTATTGTATGCCGTATTATACGCGAATCGGAACTCGGAGAGATGTTCATCCCAAGCTCGATGGTATTTGTCGATATATGATATCATCATGGTCTTTAATACTCTATTAACCCGCTCGGCAGGGTTGGCTTGAGGGTGATACGGAGGGGTGGTGGTTTGAAAGATATTGTATTTCTGAGCTAGTGATCTTAGAATATTGTTAACGAATTCGGTCCCATTATTCGTTAAAAGAACCTGGGGTACTCCCCACCTATCGATGATGAGTTCTTTGAATGAATCTTTATATCGCTGTCCTGTCGCAGAGCGTAAGGAAATACACTCAACCCATTTAGTGAAGAGATCCTGATTTACCAGCGCATACTGATACTCAGTCTTAATTCGAGGAAAGGGGCCTATGATATCAGCTGCAACTACGATCCAAGGTTGTTCAACAATACGTTGGCCCATAAGATCTGGGACGACCTTTTGTTCTACTTTACAAGATTGACGGATATCACATTTCCTAACATGATTCGCTACATCTCGATAGCATCCGGGCCAGAAATAATCTGTCGCGATTCTCAGATACGTGTTTTGTGTATCAAGATGGCCTGACTGGGAATCATCGTGAGCTTCTTCGAGAACAGTCTCACGATTCGTATCATTTGGAACTAGTTTCCATTCATTTAAGTCGCGCACTAACGAGGATACTACAGGGTCAGGCCTATAGTGATATAGTCGATTGCCCTCGACTTTCCAAGTCGGAAATTTTTCTGAGTAGTCAGTAACTGCTAAAAATCGTCTCAAATACCAGGAAGGTGTGCGGTTTCTAATCAGATTAATTCTTTCCGGGGTTCAGAATCCTCGAACATCCTTGAAAGAGCGTCAGGGACGTGGTGTGAACTTCCCTTTCGGTGGATAATTTTGTAATCGTATTCTAATAGCGAAAGTCTAGGGGTAGGGTATTCCAATATGGGAGCTATTTTTTCAGGATCCACTTGGAGTCCATACTTCCAAGTGTTCTTCGAACATTTCCGTGACGATTTTTACATCATCCAAGTATGTAAATGAATGAAGTTTTATCCCTGGACCAACTAGCTGATCTAATAATCTTTAGAAAGTCGCGGGGGCTTTAGTGAGCTCAAACGGCATTCTTTTGAACTGAAATAACCCGCGGCTAGGCACTGTAAATGCATTTTTTTCACGACTACCGAGCTCAAGAGGGATTTGAAGAAAACCCTTATGTATGTCAAGGGTGAAAATATACTTAGCTCTGCGTAATTTATCTAATATCCCGTCCATGTGAGGTAATGGGTATGCATCTCTTTTCGTAACCTTATTAACTTTACGGAAATTGAGACAGAACTTATAACTCTTATCCGGCTTCTTAACCATAACTATAGGAGATGACCAACCACTTTTAGAGGGTCCGATCATGTCATCTGCCAACATAGCATCAACCTCTTCAATAGTCGCTTCCATAATTTTTGGTGAGCCAAGATAATGGCGTTGCTTTATTGTGTGGGGGGGGGGGGTGATCTCCTACATCGATTATATGCTTGGTTAAATTAGTCAACCCCGGTTTATCGGTTTTCGTCAATATTTCACGCTTTAAAAATTCCTTTAAAATATCGGCCTGACTACTTGTTAATTCACTAACTCCACAACACCTATCTCCTGATCATTCTTCTATATCGAATCTATATACTCTATAGGGGTCTTCTTTATACCACCAAGTCCTATCTACAAAATTGATCTGAATACCGACCTCTACTAGACCATGTCTATTCTCGACTTTCAAGTTTAAATCTTTGATAACTTTCATCTCTTTCGGGCCTATACAAGATCTAGTTGCGACCCATGTAGCAATGGTTTTATAGTGTTGCCTAGAATTTGAGAGTGACATACATGAAAAGCTCTGGTTTTTATGTTGGGGTTGGAAAATAGGCTAGCTCAGAAAGATTATATATGGGAATTGCGGGGATCTTGCGACTGTAACATCCAATACCTGTGTTAACGGATGGGAATGGATAATTTTTATTAAAAGGGTCAGATTCCTTTAAGTTTGATTTAAATGTATTAGTATCTTTCGTATCAGAAATTATTGTTTTATCAGATTAAAAATTAGGGGTTGAATGTAAGGGGAAATTATGGTCAAAGGTGTGAGCACGATTATTTGAGCACGGAGAAGAGTATTCGGGAAACCTAAGGTGATGTTGGTAAGAAAAAGAGATAGGGTCATAAGGGGTCAAGGGTCGACTAGTGTTGAACTGTCGTTCTTTGGACTTGGAGAAAAATCTTGAGCATCAAAGTCTTCACTACTACCCTAGCTAATCTTTTAAGAAAGGTTTAAATAAAATTCGTTTTTGTATGACTTTTCGGTCCTAAAAGATAATAAAGGAGACGCCGTGGGCCCTTCTAACGGCTCCCCGCCACATTTCTCGAACTTCCGTAAAGCGGTAGCCCCCTTTCTTACAATTCCAACACGCTACGGGTTCATTTTTCCTCAACTTTTCTGGGTGGTCAGGGGTAAGAAAAGGGTTCAGTGGTAGGTTAGGATTATTATTTAAAACATTTGGCGACTTAGGGGCGGAATTTTTTATGTTAGGATTTACTTGGTCGCTTTTTGCTTTTGGGATTACCTTCGAAGACGTTTTCGGACCGATCTCTTTTGATAAAAAGAAACTATCAGTTATTTCGGTGAAATCTATCTCTTGCTTTTGTTCGTCTAATAACGCGATTTTCTCTTTTCGTCTCTTAAGTCGTCTTGACCTGTTCTCGCGGTATGCTTGGTCGGATATTACGGATCGTTACGGTGGTGGAGGAGGTTTATAAGTAACAAATTACGATGGGCGTAACTTATCTCCTCCGCCTCAGTAAACGGGGGATCTAGACGATCGAACTTGAATATTATGTACGTGAGGTAGTCAGTTACCGATTCTCGTTCCCCTTGAGTTCTGTTATGGATTTCTTGACGTAATTCAAACTGAAAGTCTGAGTCTCCAAATCTAGAACGAATGGCGGCAGCGAATTGATCGAAGGTATGACACGTTGATTGCATAGTTCTATTCCAATTTAAGGCAATATCTGACAAGGAACATGGTAATACCCGTAACAAAACTAGGTCGTCGACTTAAACGATAGATCGATCTTCCATTAGACGCTTAAGATAGTTATCTGCATCTTCTTCGCGACATCCGAGACTTTAATATTCCATTTTGGCATTATATCGGACGTAGCTGCGGGACTAGTTGGAGCTACTCCGCAGCGGGAACGGAACTGCGTATTATAGTGATCTGGGTGATATGTATTTTCGAAAAAGGGGTCTGAAGATGGCTCGAAAGTAATATGTAATATGAAAGTAATATGGAATATACTCGTGTACTAGGATGGATATTTTTATTTTCAATCCGATTTTTAGTGTGGCGATAGACATTCGTTGAGCGTCGATATTGTCTACTTTGACTGAGGGGATTATTATCAAACGTATCTTCTAAGTGTTGGCCATGAAGATGGAGATCACGACGGGAAGGGTTGCGCGAGTCTACCCCACTTGAATCTACATTACGGCCTCTACTCGAATCTCTTGAATCTCGAATCTCTCGTAAGATTTTGATCGTCGTTACGATACGGTTCTAAACACAAAGCTGAAGTTTGTCCTTCTAAGGTGTCATCAAGGACAACCGTGTGGTATTTACCTTGACTCGACAATTCGATAGTCTGACACGCGATACTGACCTTTGTTGATTGTAATGATTTTTGTTTCTCGACTTTATTTTGAAATTCTACTTGGTCTTTAGCCAAATTAATTTTCCGTTTAATTTCATCAATCGTACTTCCCAGACTTGATTTGTCTCTTTCTACGTCGGATTCACAAATTTCTTGTGTCTCGTCTATAGATGAGCTTTTTGATTTTTGTACTTCCTCCGTAGGATCTACAAATTCGCTCTCATTTCGCGACGCGTTTTTAAATCTTAACAATCGCTCCTGTAATCAGTCGGTAATCTACGTTTAGCGAGCTTCGTTATTAAATCTTTTTTACTCAACGAAAATATACAAGCATCGACTTGACTCTCTTTATCCGCTATTTTTATTTAAGATTTATCGAGTTCAAGTAAACGAATATCACGTATGAATCTAATCAAATTTTAAAAATCCGACAATTCTATTTTATTACTGATTCTGTGAACAATAATAGTCCGAGTTTCCGAGGGAGTTATTCAGGTGAAAGGGGTTTATGAATTTTTTTGCAATTACACCGGGTCAAATTTTTCAGAAATTTTCTATGTGAAATTCTGAACAGGGTGAAGACTAAATTACCGTTAGACACAGTATACCGGAACAAAATTATGCTAGCTCAGCCCTAAAAATCTAGTTAATGGTAGAGGGGGTGGTCGACGGTAAAAATGAAAGAAATCCCTGAATACAAATAAAACGTGATCAGTTATACATGAGTTCTTCTGGTGATACATTATCTTGTCTGCCTAGGTGACAACCCTACTCTACTTTACAATGAAAGTACCAAAACAATTTTTAGCTCTCAAAATGGAAAATCTATTTACAATTATCTGCATAACATAAACTAATCTGTTTTTTAAATTATGTTTTTTTTAAATTAACTATTAAACAAAAACAAACAAAAAACTAACATAACCTCTTAGCATACATTTTGGAGGTTATCTCAAAGTCGTGGTCTTAATATACGTGCGCAAAGGTACGATCGGCTTAGAAGGATAACTCTGAAAGGGGGAACAAAATTAGAGTAAAGTGGTAACACGGGGGCAAGTGAAACTCTGAGGGGTAGTCATATCTAGATGAGTAGGTAAAAGCACAAAGGAATAGTCATATTTAGATGAGTGAGTAAAAACACAAAGTGGTGGTCATATTAAATGGTGGTTATCGTAGTAAAAATAAAAAAAGGGGAAAACAAAATGGGGTAACCGAGTGTTTAAGAAGAACTATACGGAGTAGTCATATTGAAAGTGGTTATCCAAAATTTCAGGAAGTGCTTATCAAAATCAATAAAAAAGCGGTAACAGTAAGTATACCAAAAGGGTAGTCATTTTTCATTAAAAAGGGTCAATCGATTCAAGAAAAAAAGGGGTTGGCCATAGTTAATAAATTTATCAAAATAAGGAATGTTCATAATCAGACAAAAGAGGGTAGTCAAAATTTATAAATTTATCAAAAATAATGGGTGGTCATATTTAGACAAGAGGGATAGTCAAAGTTGATAAATTTACCAAAATTAAGGGATGGTCATATTCAGAAAAAAAGGGATAGTCAAAATTTATAAATTTACCAAAATTGAGGGATGGTCATATTCAGAAAACAAGGGATAGTCAAAAATCCAAAATAAGGGATGGTCATATTCAGACAAAAGGGGGTAGTCAGAATTTATAAATTTATTAAAATAAGGGAATGGTTGTATTCAGACAAAAAGGGATAGTCAAAATCAAAATTAAGGGATGACCATATTTGGACAAAAGGGATGGGCAACATTTCTCTAAATTAAGGGGTAGTTATATTTACAAAAGGGATGGTGAAAATTTTATAAGTTTACCCAAAATAAGGGGGCGGTCATATTCACATAAGGGGTGGTCAAAAACAGATCACATCGAGAAAATCAATAGGAAAAAATATCAATTATAAGCCATTATATAGGTCACCATAGAAATTCAGGTTATAAATCATAATTCATTATAAGTCAATTATAGTTCAACATATAGGACAATGAGCGAACGTTCTGATAATCACCAGAAACATAGATTAGTATTAAACATATAATTCATTCAGCGAAAAATTCAATAAGCATTATTAAATTCCAACAACAACATAATCGTCAATAAGAAATTCTAGCAAGACCACGTGCCAAAAAAAAGGACTTTCTCAAAACGGCTCCATTTAAGCCAAAATTTTCTACAACGATAAATAAAAAAAAGGCTCCACATGCGCAAGAGTCACCACAAATAATTCTACGCAACAGAAGGAAAGAAAGATTAAGATGAAGATGACCTCGAATATGGCCCCGTGTCGGGTTAGTTTCACTTAACCGAATAAAATTACATTAAGTCTGACCAGAAAAATATAGTCCTCAGAAATCGTCTAGGCAGATCCTACGATAGTCAACGGAGGCAGAAGTTTACTGACAATAATTCTCTTTGCCCAACTAAATTAAATCAAACTGAGACCGAACGACGCGACGCTTCGGAAACATCAACGGTTAATCAGAAAGAATCTCGGCGCCCTCTCGGCTCGTTCCTCTTCTCGCCTCCTCCTTCCTGTCACTCGTGCGCTGATTGGTTGGAGTTGGCGGAACGGCAGGCAGTGTGTCGTAGTGGACTTCAGTACTGACTACTGTGGGTGCTAGCGGTCCCCGTAGTCCTTTTTATCTTTCTCATGTCACGATTTTGGACCAACCATACGTATTTTAGTCGATGGATAATAATTATTCTCCTTACTCTCCGGTAAGACCTATTGGCTACTGCCTGGAGCCCAAATTCATCCTGTCATCAGAAATAGATCTCCTCCGGTACCAGTATTCCCAATAGTAATAGTCCGGGCCTGGACTAAAGAGCTCCCACCAGTCATGCTGGGGACATAAGAATAAAAACTTCCCAAAAGAAATATTGTAGAGTTTCACGCCAGGTGGAGAAGTCGAATTTGAAATTTTTGAAACGGTCTAGAATATTCCTCAAATCCAGTCAGCATCTCAACAAAAGTCTTCTTGAGGGTTGACGCACTTGTCAAAGCGTTGGTTGGCATTTCATGTTTCGACGGGAGAATTTGAATAACTTGAAGTTCCACCTAATGTCGAACTAGTAATGCCGCTAGTCGTGGAGTACTTGCAGCTCCCGAGGCGTTCTTATAAAACCCTCGAAATATGATGAGAAAAATCTCTAAACAAAATTAAGTGAAATTTTGTGAGTTGCAAAAATTTTTCAACAACACAGCCTACTCTGAGATTTCGCCCGGTATTTCAGGGTCTTTGTTCAAGAGACCTCACCTAGGTGTTATTCAGCTTTTGTTATGGCTGTTACGCCTCCCCTGTGGGGTTAATTCCTTCGGCACCATCCTTGGACAATTTGTAACGACTACTTATTAATTATTGTAAACACATTCAGCAAAAGTACATTTCAGTACAAATGCTTTACAATCTTCCTAAACCACTATATGAAAAAGGGGAACAAGTGATGTTTGTTATGCTGGCGCATGGCGAAAAGAAAGGCGGGTGGAAGTTTATAATCGGACACTATTCAATGGACTACAAATACTTCTTAATTAACCAATGAAGAGCGAGTTTTAGCGACCACTTGTACGTGCACACTATATTAATGATTAGGACACGTATAAGTGGTCGCTGGAACTCAAAGCTCGATCCTCATTGCTTGATAAGGCTCAGCTAGAAAGCCTTTTTGTGTCTAATCCGACCTTTGGACAACTTTTTGCCAGCGTACTCTTTTATTTTTTTGTGTGCACTATCCAATAATAAAAGGGATTGTTTGGGTGATGGAACACACTGTATGTCGCTTGATTTTTATTTAATAATCGAGCCCAAGGAGTAACTGCTAGCAAGGA
>NC_046657.1:87648080-87660962 GCF_010883055.1 Belonocnema kinseyi
ATATTCTGTTCTTCAAAAGGCCAATTAGCTGTCAATACTTATGGAAATAAATACAAATACAAATAATAAAAAAGAGCTGATTAATTGGGGGAGGGGGTTTTAGGCGTATCAGAAGAACATCATGTGTAAACTCTAAAGTTCTTTACCTTAAATTTTCATTTGTCAACCTTATTGTGGCATTAATGAGGAACTTTTTATTTTATCTTGTCATTTCCAAATAGAATTCTAAAGAAGCTGAGCCTAGACAATACAAGAAGCGAGGAAATAAAGGATTTAGAGGCCAAACTTCCAGCCACTATGGAAAATGGAGCAAATGGTCCCCATGCACAAGATCATGTACAACTCAAAGACATAGGTAGTTTTCAGGAGCCCTAATTGATAAGTATTATTTACATAATCTATTTAATTTTGTGATAATAAAGCCTAAACTTCCCAAGTTTCATGAGCCTCATAATATCTGTCGAAAATCTGGCGGGATAAAAAACTTCTTCTTAGCATTTAAGCATTAGGCGTTACTCACTTGTAAATTTAAACAACTATGCAATTTTTAGATTACAGACAGTTACCCTAATCAGCTATATTTTATATAAAGGAGCATATAAACTAATAATAGTTTGATATAATATAGTGATAGTTGTAACATATTCGGAATAATTTCATGAATTTCGAAAAATGTTTTGCGAGAATGGCAAGAAACGCATTTTTGATATGTTTTGTAAAGCATACATATAATTAAAGAATTGAAAATGCTAAATTTATTAAATCATATGTGGACGACGGCGTGAAATGTGCCTATTAAAATGCCTTTTAGAAGCCAAAAAAAAACGTGAGAGGATGTGTTTTTTATCAGGTCCTATTATTTTCAAAAGTGGGGCTTATTCCTGGATTCTTTGTGGAGTTCTAATAGGTAATTGTAATTTCTGTAATTGAATCATATTTGGATCTAATGTGTTCTATATCCGGTAATCGTAACGTATTTGCTATTCGTTCCTAAGTGGAACCTAATCGGATTTGAATCCAGTTTCTGTGCGGTTTCGTATTGGGTAATTTCGAACTTTCTAATTGGATTTTATTAGGATTTGATGTGGTTTTTAATGGAATTCGTACCGTTCAGATATTTGTTCCTAAGTGGAACCTAATCGGATTTGAATCCACTTATTGTGCATTTTAGTATTTGGTAACTTTGAACATTTTAATTGGATCTTATTAGGATCTAATGTGTTTTGTATTCGAAAACCATTGGCCCCTTATGGTTAGTATGAGGTTACATATTAGTTATATGCATGAATAGATTCCTGACATCTTCAGTCTACAAACAAACCCTTAAGGTTAAAAAACGAATCGCTGAGTCACCTTTAAAGGTGGAATTTACAAAATGCAGCTTT
This sequence comes from Belonocnema kinseyi, assembly GCF_010883055.1. Taxonomy (NCBI): domain Eukaryota; kingdom Metazoa; phylum Arthropoda; class Insecta; order Hymenoptera; family Cynipidae; genus Belonocnema; species Belonocnema kinseyi. Next base: position 87,649,466 of record NC_046657.1, read on the forward strand.
TAAATAAAAACGCATCTAAACTTGGCAAGTGCCATCGCAGCGTATGTGTTTCTAATTTTTCGGCAAACACGAAATGCCACCATATAATGCTGATTTCGTGACCCGAGTATAGCATCAATAGATTTATTATAGGTCTATGATAAGGTTGACAAGAAAAGACCCACAAAAGTTAGGTAACTTTTTCAAGAGAACATACACAGTGAAAAGTTTTGGTGATACTTGGGTCCTTAAGTCTACGAAAGTGTATATCCATTATGACGATGTCTGATTTTCTATCGCGAGGGAGTAAGTCCACACGGACGAATACCACAGAATTATTGCAGGACGTACATTTGGACCATTTAAGACTAGCGAGTGCAAGTCGTTTCGAATAATGAGTTCAGGAGACGTCGGAACGGCTTCTACCCGTTTGATGCGCATTTCGTTTCTAGTTTTGTACGGCATATAGTTTTTAACGTTCTTATACGATTTTGACCAATTTGAAGATGTATAAAAGATTATTATATAAAAATGCTATTATATAATATACTGCTACTAATATATATATAATACTATATAGCCATATAAAATTCTATTTTCAATCATTATAAAGGATATTTGAGAAGAATGGGAAATATTAGAAAGACCTGACCTCAAAATATCATTTTGACTGTGTGTGATGACTTACAACCAGTACGCAATTTCACATTTCACAACCATGTTGGAAGTAAACAGATGCAAAAAAATAGAAACGTATCGATGAAAAAAGATACAGATATTCAATCCTTCCCAAATGCACCATTTGCATCCCACAAAATCTATCTTTTTCTTTCCACGCCCTATCCGTCGCGTCTACTTAGATCTATGTATTTGTATTTCTGACTCAATCTCTTACAGCCACAACTGGCTATCTTTTTCTATGCATGGTGTTCACAACTGTCTATCTTTTCCCATTCCTTGTGGTCGCATGGGCCTATCTTTTTATATCTTTATGTTTCACAAATGCCTATCTTTATCGATCCCAGACTACCCACTATCCACGATATATCGTTTTAATTACTATCCATTAAACCAGCAAGGGTTTATATGCCTAACAACAAAATTCCCTAGCTTTACGACGCGCTAGTCGAAGTTCGAACTCGTCAAAGGCGCCTGCTGACCCTCCAGTTATAGGCGGTGCAAATTATCTCACAGAATGACTCGTATTAAAGAAGATATGGCTATCTCATATTTAAAAAAAGATAGTGATGGATTCACTTGGATAGGAAAATAGATATACCAAAATATAGTCGAAATTTTGGTTTTCCCAAGGAATAGAAAAGTATAGAGGTGAATAAGTGGAGGATTACTTTAGATGGAAGGACTGGGATGCAAGAAGATAGGGCTATCTCATATTACAGAAAATATAGAAATGGATTCACTTGGATAAAAAATAGGGATTAAAAAAGATAGAAGAAATTTAAGATTGCCCAAAGGATACAAAAGAATATAGGTGGATAAGCTGTGAATTCATTCAGATAGAAAGACATAGATTCACGAAGATAGGGCTATCTTATATTTCTGAAAAGATATTTTGGTTTCCCTAACAAATAGAAAAGGATAGAGGTGGATAAGTGGAGGATTTATTTATATAGACAGACTGAGATTCGCCCCTCACAACAAAATGATATCATCGGCATATCCTTAGGATATCTCAGCAGGATATAGGATATCCGGAAAAATCTACCGGGATATCCTTGGCATATTCAAAGGATATCGAGATTTCCGCCCCGTACGACATCCACTCGATGTTCTGTGTGGGATATACACAATTTTGGCAATAGAATCAAATATTTCTGAAATGCATATTTATTAAAATATATAGAATTGATTATAATTTGGCACGAATATTCGAGAAATTGTTGATTTTTGTTAAAGTGTCACTTATTACTGCGCGACAGTTTTCGCACCCTCACATCCATGATGAAATTTAACCGAAAGTAACTTTAGAGGGGACTTTACAATTATTGTATTTTATAATAGTGTACTTTGTATCAAATTTCTGAAAATACCTAATATTGTAAAATTATTTATTATTTTATTGATACGATTGAATATAAATATAATTGGCAGTAGATATCTTTAAATTTCCCGTAATATACTAAATTATAGATTTGGAATATCTTGAGAACATCCTGGGCATATAAATTTGCGACATTAATGGGATATCCTGAGGATATTCTGAGATATCCTTGGGACGTTCCAGGAATGTCGAGATTTCCGCCCTGTAGGATTTAATTTTTATATCCCTAGGATCTCCTGGGATATGCCCAGGATATCCTGAGAGATAAATGGGATATCCCGCCGATATCTCATGTTGTGAGGGACGAAGATAGGGCTATCTCATATTTCTGAAAAGATTGAAATGGATTCAGTTGGATAGGAAACTAGGAATTAAAGAAGTTAGACGAAATCTTAGATTGCCTGACGGATAGAAAAGGATAGAGGTGGATAAGCCGTGGATTTATTAAGATAGAAAGACTGTAATTAAAGAAGATGAGGCCATCTTAGATTTTAGAAAAGATAGAAAAAGATTCAATGAGATAAGAAGATAGGTATTGGAAAATAAAGACAAAATTTGGATTGCCTATCGGTTGGAATTAAATAAATGTGGCTAAGCGAAGCATTCATTTGGAAAGAAAGACTAGAATAGGGATTGGGAGTGGAAAGAAAAGGATACATGTGGATATGTGGCGGATAGACATGGATGGGAACATTGGGATTCAAAAGAATAGAAATGATTGTAGGTTGGAAGAAATATAAAAAATGATCGAAGGGATACACCTTTGATCAAGATGGATACAAGAAAAATATATATTTTTACACAATTCTGCTTATTCACTGTGTGCCACACCGAGTGAATAATTTCTATCGTCGCAGGATGTGAATTTACACCAAGTTTTTTACAGAGTAGGGCGAAAAACAGAGGAATGCATTGTTCCGCGGATAAATATCAAGTAACTTTCATGACTGCTGGTTTTTTTGCACTCAGAGGGTGAGGGGTGTCTGTCCCCAGATAACAAAATGTGAGCAATATGTGACGCATTATGCAAGCACGTCGTACCAATCAATACGCACAGAATGCTCTAACCTGCGCCGACATATGTGTCATGATTTGAGTCGCATATCGCTCGCACACCGCTCATGAAGTAATTCTAAAAGTTTTCTTTTCAGCGTACAAAACTTTAAAATGATAATACCTATCATTTACATGGGCAAAAGGCGGCTTCGATCACATCTTCTTTTGGTAGCAATTGATAGGCGTTATACGTCGGTAACTAACATAAGAATTTCGATTGGGTGCTAGCGACATGCAGTGAAAACCTGAGAAAATAAGGCTGCGAAGTAAGTCGCATCTTACTACTGAAGCGATTATGCATGCGCTTGAAGTCAGCTTTAGCAGAAGTTAATGTTATTTAAAAAATGTTTAAATGCTTTAAAAATACTATTGCAATTACTCCATGACATTCTATAAGAAAATTGGATTTAGAATCCGAATTGCAACAAGTTATATTCTCATATTGCTGGTTTTTAAAAATTTTTGTTGCATGATACGGAAGGGATACTATGTGAATACTATAATGATATGCTGTATCGTCCCAACTTTTCTGTTCTCTTACAACTTGGAGAGGAAATTGCGGTAAAACTAATCAAACAGATGGCGCCACAATCAGTTGGTTGAATTTTCTGTTGGTAAAAATTTCAGAGTTTAGAAGAATAGTTAAAAATCGATTAGTTTGCGAGAAATTCACAAAAAGTGTTTTGAAACAAATGTAGCCTAGTGCATCTTTTAATTTGTTGAAAGTGGTCTTGCTCTTATTACAAGTGCAGTAAGAATGGGACGTAAATGTGTATCTTCTGGTTGCAAGTCAGCATATGACAACAACGAACAGAAATTTCACATGCTCATTGCACCAAAAAATCCAGCAATATTTAAGCTGTAGCAAAAATCCATTTTAAGAAATGACATTGTATTAAACCATAATTATGCAGTGTGTGAAAGTCACTTTTTCGAGTCTGACATCATTTGGGAGTCGGAGGTTAGGGGACTTAATGGAAACGTCACGAGTGCGGTGCGTTTGTTTATAGAGTTCAATAGTTTATAGTGTTTTTATTTTAAATATGAGGTTTACAATAATATAATTAATTAATCAATTCAAAATCTACTTTGAATTTGAATAAAAGTGGTCAATATAGCAGAATGTGTGTTTATTTGCGCGTTCTCGAAATTACAAATTCAATTCACTTTTCATATAAATTTACATTGTTTTAATTATAGAACGTATAAATTGCAGGTTAAATTCAAAATGCCACTGCTAAGGAAAGGAGCTATTGCTAAAAAATTTCCAATTTGTCCAAAATATTTGTGGATTAATTAGAAAAAGCAAAAATCTCCCAAAAAGAGACATATTTCTAAAACCGCTAAAACGATAAGCAGCCCACCTGAGGAATTACACCCTAAAGTACCTAAGGCACTAAATAATGTAAAAATTGATAATAATATTATTAGGGGTTGAATGCAACGAGAAGAAAGCTTGCTAATATCGAGGACAGAAAATACTGACGCTTGGGAAAAAGTAGCTCTATCTCAGTGAAAAAAGTCGCAATGAGTTTGGATTTAGCAAAGCTGATTTCAAATCTTTCTACCTGTTAAATGATGTTTCTTGTATCTTGGTGAAAATTTTTTGTTTTTGTAAGAGCAACAAATGTGGAGAAAATAACTGTTGACGAAGCCTATATTTTAAGAGTTAACTTTCATCTGTTCCTATAGTCGCAAAACTGTCAGGAAAAAAACGGAAAAAATGCAAGTGAATTACTTGGCTATTTGTGAACGGAGCCCAATCTTGAAAATTAAAAAATATTTAAAATGGTGGGCACCAGAACTGTTAATGTAATAAAAAATTATCTCCGGCTTCAATAAAAATATTTAGACGAATCAAGACTTAAAAGAAAGCGTTCAGTATTCTGATAAAGCTCGTACCAATAAAAAATCGATAAAATTTATATTTACCTGTAAATTCAGTTCGCATAATTTGGACCTTAATGAGCTATGCTAAACTCTCTTTAGGGAATAGTGCACAGGAAAATAGGTCAAAGGAGGTCCATTGCCTGGCCGCTCCTGACCCTCGAAGACTTGAAAAAAGGTGTCTGCTTCAGTAATGACTTTTCTATCAGTTTCCGTAAAAAATCCTAAATCTTGAAGAAGGCTGAGGGATCCTGGGTCACGCTGCACCTGTGACTTGTGGAGACCCCTAAAGCAGACCCTTTTTCCAGTCTTCGAGGGATCAGGAGCGGACAGGCAATGAAGACCCTTTAACCTTTTTTCCTATAAACTATTCCCTTAAAAGAGTTTAGCATAGCTCATCAATGTCTAAATTATGCGAACTCAATTCACAGGTAAATATAAAATTTTGTCTACTTTTTATTGGTTCGAGCTATGTATATCAGTATACTGAACGCTTTCTTTTAAGTCTTGGTTCATCTCGATATCTCCATTGCAGCCTAAGATAATTTTTTCTTACATTAACAGTTCTAGTGCCCAAAATTTTGAATATTTTTTAATTTTCAAGATTGGGCGTCATTCACAAATAGCCAAGTAATTCACTTGCATTTTTTCCCGTGTAAATCTATATAATCTGAGAAAGACCTTTAGTTTCCCTAGAATTACTCAAACTACGGAAAATAGAAGGCACACTAAAGAATTTCTGTGTATAAATCAAGTCTCTACAAGTCGTTGCACTTAACAATATAATATCGATGTGTCTTTTTTCGCGCATACTGGTATTATCTAAATAACGTGCAAATTATCCCTAGTGTTTTCCTTATTTTCTGCATCTAGGAGGAAATTGAGAAGTGCAATATAAATTCGCAGGAAAGATTTGGATTTAGCGGCTCAAAATTTATAAGAAAAGCCGAGTCATTTGTCTCGTACAGACAAATTTTTTGTATGGTCTTCGTGACCAGAAAATCCCTAAGCTTTTCCCTACTTTTTGCATCTAGGGTAAAACTGAGAAGTTTAGGACAACCTCTGAGGCCATATTTGGATTCAACGGCTGAAAATACATAAGGACAGCCTAATCACTTGTCTCGTGCAGACACATTCTTTTGTCGGCCTGTGTAATTGCTAATTGTGATAACGTTAGAAATTAAAAACAACTGAAAATAGTTTAGAAATTATTTTTATATTTGTATAATAAGTCAAATCATTCAAGTTTGATAATTAGTAGTATTTATGAAAAAGAAAAATTTGTCATGCATTTTCATGATGACGAAATGCAACTCATAACGCTCGCAGCTAAGTGACCATCATTGAATCCTGGCGAGATGTACGCGTTCTCGCACGCATTGCATGGGAATCACACCTTACGGATGACATGCATCGCACGAATTGTTATCTGGGACCAATTATGTAGTCTTTGTTGTACAAAAGCTTTATTTTGTTTTGCCCATTATTATTGGTTCATTATACTGAGGTTTGCATTTATATTAAAACCAATTTAAATATTTTCATTGATGTGTAAATTTGCAAAATTCTTACATTTACATGAAGCATTTTTGTCTTCAAAATTGTCCTTATTAAACTCTTGATCTGTGCTGGTTCTCGCTTATAACAGTTTCGTAGGAAAAATCAAAATATATTAGATTGAAAGTAGTTATTCTTTTATTCTTATTTATGTTTGCCTGAGCAAATTGAAACTTTAATTCACGGAAAAAAGAATTGTATTTCGGCCCAATAAGATTACATACATATTGGTAAAAAATTGATCTATTCACTCAATTTTCTGCATAACGAACTTGTAATAATTAAATGTAATTTGGGACTAGGAAACAAGGATAATTAATTCCGATTTGCAATTTGTCTTTAGTTTTTATAAAGAACGGCATGTGTTTTATATTTAATTTAGAGCGATTAGGAGAGCGGCTTAAAATGTAGGTGGGCTTATTTCGATTTTCTTCACAAAAGGTAAAATGAGGGCTAGCTCCTTACTAGATTTTATATTCGTTAGGCGCCTGTTGATTGAATGCTTTGAAAGTGGTAAATGTATAATGCACGAGAAGGGTTTGAAAGTAATCAGGCTACTTTTAATTACGGCCTAACTGGAGTGTCAAGGGATTGATGGTCTCTTGATTCCATATTCTTTGGGCCGTTATTCTTTCCCATTTGATTTGAAATTTAATTATTCAAAGAGAAAATATAATAGAATAAACAAAAAGGAATTTTGGTTTCAGATATCTTTAACATTGGCTGCATTAAAGAGGTTTCTTATTGTACAATAACTGAATAAAATAAGGTGGTGTTAAGATGGAGGTGACGAATTGGTAAAGGGTTTGTGATGGATATCAGATGCATACGAAATTTCCATACCAATTTTCTATATAAATAATAATAGTAATGATAAAGGTATTTCACACATAAATCTATACACGAGACGCCAAAAAATACTAGAAACAACCAACAGATAAATTCACACAACCCCTAACAATTGACCCGGTGGTTGCTATGACACTAAACGTGAGTACAGCCTTATTGCACCCAATCGTTCAATTTTTATTCCGTATTTTTGTTGTCACACGATTTTAATGTATAATAATATCCAATTTTAATATTTTTCGCAAAATTCCCTTTTTTGTACAATTTTATAGTTATTTTTTTTATAAATGTTTATTAAATTTAAACAAAATGGAATCACTAATAATACACTTAATATGACCAATTTCGGTTTAAATCACAATTGGTACGCCTGGAGCGAGGTGCCTATTGCATTGAAATATTTCGTAGATGGTTATTGTTGGCCATACACCTTAGAAGGGTAAATGCTAATTTTAGAATTTTACATTAGCAATATATTCTCTCTGAGCTTCCATATAACATGCTCTTCTTCGTCATCACATCCCTCTTAAGTTCCCATTTTTTTCGTCTCACCAGTGCCAACCCGATCCACCCAGTACTCTCACCATTTCACAAATCTCCAAACAACCTAACCTCAACTTCCACATAAATCTGTCTCAATCTTCAAAAATATCTACCTCCCCTTTTCAATCTCACAATCCGCCAATTAACCTCTCACTTCCACACTCTTCTATACTTAATCTAAATTAAAAACTAAAACGATGCTAAAAACATTTTTAACAATAAAACTAGTGTATTTTGCAATAAAAAAACCTAAATACATGCATCAATTAAAATTTAAATACTACCTCATATTTATTAGCACTATTTAATTACAAATTTACGTAGCAGTTTACATTTTTTAAATTATTGCAAAGTTTTCTCCTTTTTTTTTAATTTTAGCTATCGCGTTTAAAAATGGAACCAAATTTAGACGACAAAGAATTTCTATAAACGACATCTAACGTCTGCTTGTACAACGAATTCACTGAATTCACAAGCGCGATCCCCTCTGTCATTTATTCCTACATTGCCCGAAAATATAGTGATTTTTTCGGAAAAATTAGATTTAGCGATAATAAGATTTCGCACAACTAAATACCTGCCATAAAAACAGATGAATACCTTGTCTTTTTCTACAGGCCAAAAATATTAAGCGTTATTCAAATAATTTAGTACAAATGAGCTTTAGTTCAATCGTGCCAAAGTATATTTTTCCCAAATGCAGTTATCTTTAGACTGTAATTAATCGGGCGCGTATAATGATATCAGAGAAAAGCATACGTTGTAAAAAAGTGAAGAAAGCCGGTAAGAAGAATTTGTTTAAATGGCTTGGATCAACATATGGAGTAGCAGGGTAACTAACGCCGTAAAGCACAGAAAATACAATTATGTACAACTATAAAATTGTTAATAACTGGAATAAACAATATTAATATTTTTTCTTGAACGTAAAATAAGAAGACAAGTAAGATCCCTAGCGGGCCGAAAGTGCCGAATGGAGCCTCTACAAAGTACCCGTAAAGACCCCATTAGGCCCCCATTTGGTTCCTTTTTAAAAAACTAAAAAAAAAACAGCAAAATAAACTTAAATGGATGAAATTCGGATTCTACGTTAAAATTTGCATAAGAAACTCACGGAGTAATTTCAATACTTTTTCTTGCAGCGTTAAAAACTTTAAAAAATAAAATACTTGCCATTTACATGGACCGAAGGCCCCTTTAAGTGCATATTCTTTTAGTCTGGATATTAGCGCCACGCAGTGGAAACCTCAGACAACAATGCTACGATGCAAGTGAGAGAGAATTTTATTTTTTAACTTTGCGCGCAAGATACTGCTTGAGCTATTATGGATGCGCTTGAAGTCACCTTAAACAGAAGTTAACGACATTTTAAAAAATTTTTAACGCTGCAAAAAAAAAGTATTGTGATTACTGCTTGAGTTTCTAATAGAAAACTTAACGTAGAATCCGAATTTCAACAGTTTAAAAGTTTATCTTGCTGCTTTTTTTAAAAAAGAACCAAATGGGGTCCCAATGGGGTCTTTACGAGTACTTTGTGGAGGCTTTTTTCGGTTCCTTCGGTCCGCCAGGGATCTTACTAGTCTTCTTATATCACGCTCAAGAAAAATATTAATATTGCATTTGAGGTTAAGTCACTTATTTTCTTTGTCAAATTACTATTTTATTATGAGAAAAGGCTAAGTTAGGAATGCAATGAAAAATAATGCATCGTTAAGTTATGTCTTGCAATGTTTCCCGTTTTTTCGACTAAATAATTGAAAAAATATGAAAAATTAAAAAAGGTTACGTCGGAACCAAAATTCACAAGGAATGTGTGAATTTTGGTTCTAACTTAATATTTTTCAATTATAAAATATTGATTTCTATTCGAAAATGACCGGCATAACCGAAAAATGTATTACTTGTGAATTGTATTGGCTATTCATGCTTTTCCTATGAAAAACAACTATTTAGTGAAAAGAACACGGAAGACCCTAGAGGACCGAAGGAACCGAACACAGCCTCTACAAAGTACCCGTAAAGACCCCATTGGGTCCACACTCGGTTCCCTGTTAAAAAACTCGAAAAAAAAGCAAAATCAACTTTTAAATTGTTGAAATTCGGATTCTACGTTAAAATTCGCTTATATCTTTTTAAACTCTATACCGTTTCAAAAAAACTATTGCGATTATTCCGTGACCTTCTATGGCGAAATTTAACGTAGAATCCGAATTTCAACAATTTAAAAGTTGAATTTGCTGTTTTTTCGAGTTTTTTAAAAGGGAACCAAATGGGGACCCAATGGGGTCTTTACGGGTACTTTGTAGAGGATCCATTCGGTTCCTTCGGTCCGCCAGGGGAGCTACACGATATAACCTAAAATGCATTATTTGTTAACTGCATTACAAAAATCAGCTTTGTTCTTTCATAGAATATTCAATTCTCATCGGAAAGTGGGTACATAACCTAAAATATCGCATTGTTTTTATATTTTATTTTTTCTCAACCTTTTTCCGTTATCAAATATTTACTTTCCATACTTGACTTAATTTGTGACATTTTCATCAATTTTGAATTTTCCCACCATAATATATTTATTTCCCATGTAAAATGAGTTACATAATCTAAAATGTATCATTATTGAAAGTTATTTGCTATTTAAGCTTTTTCCATAAAAAGTACTACTATTTATTCGAGAGAAAACGGAAGCCCTATAACACATAACCTGATAATACATTTATTGTGAATTTTGTTTCTAACGTAGCATTTTTAATTATAAAATATTTATTTTCGGTGAAAATGAACGAGATAACCTAAAAATACATTACTAGTCCCGGTAAGAAGTCTTGCATCTAAAGGTATTAAAGTTTTTGAATCCCTAAGAATGCCGTTTCTGTCCTTCCTTTTATACTCTTCATTATGCGGCGAAAATAATAAGCTTTTGATCCCTTTTAAGGCCGATTGGAGCTACAGGACATAATCTCCAATAAATTAAAAACACAATTTTCGTTTAAAGCATTCCTAATAGCACGGAACGCGGGTTCCAGTAGAACGTTCCCGGCGCGTTCTTAAGTGACGGACATTTTACACGTGCGGGGAACGCTCCGAAGGTTCCTGCGGAACGTCTCAGGAACGTTTCTGAAATTTTCCGTGCTATCAGGGATAAGAACGCGCTCCAAAAGCATGCAAGCATTCTTACCGGGGCGAATTTCATTATTCAATGTTTTCCAATAAAAAAATAACTATTTAAGAAACACTCAAAACTACCCGACGGCCGATGATAATTCGGTTATGAGGTTTTAAAAATGCAATTTGAAAATGTTCTAAACTCCGAAAGGTGTTTCGCGGTGAATTTAAAAGGAAGCCGAATAACAGCTGTTGGCGCTGCTAGCTCAGCCGTACTTGGTCGTACCATGGACATAGGAAACACGGGGCTAGACATGCCATCCTAACTTGGGCGAGCGTGGTTGAATCCACGGGAGGGGGGAGAGCCGCCACCTACGATGTGCCATTTGATTATGCGCACGAGCATTTTTGCCGACAAACTGTGCATGAAAATATAAACATGTGGGCGCTGCCATGTTT
>NC_046657.1:87661062-87662625 GCF_010883055.1 Belonocnema kinseyi
AAATATTTAAATAGCTTTAAATTTGAAATTATTCAATATATTCTGAATACTACAAATTTAAAATGTCTAAATTATTAAGGCTTTAAATATTTTTGAAATTGCCGTTCTGGAGACTAAATAGCACTTATTCTTTTATTAAGAAATCACAACCAAAATTGTTAAAAAAAAGTTTTTAAACGAGTTTTAAAACCTTAAGGCTATGATTATTCCATTTTAGAGTTATAAATTACAGTCGTAAAAAACCAATAAAGTGTTTTAATTAATTTATATATAAAACAAAAAACCTTTATATAATTCAACCTAAATGCAGCTGCAAAAATTTAATTTGACATGCGTTGAATTCAAGGTATAGTTTAAAAAGAAAACTGAAAGCAAAGGATCGACTTTCAAAAGAAGCGAAAGAAAGTGACTCGCTGGATTGCAAATGAACCTGGAAAATGGTGTATTTTCGCATTTTTAAATTTTAAATTCAAACTATTTCGCCTTTTAACATTTTCGAAAAATTTCGAAAAATTCTGAAAATTCAAACAATAAGGCTGTATTCTGAAAATGAAGCAATTTTCACGTTAAAATTCAAGTTCCTAAACTGAAGGCCTAAAAATTTGCAAATTTTACAATTAGTGTTATGTAAATTGTATTGGTATCTTAAAAGAGTACAAATAGTTCTTAAATTAGTTTTTAAATTTTTTGCAGTTTACCTTTTTTACATATCTAGATGTCAAAAAAGCCTAACCAATTTTTTCAAATTTTAATCACTTATTTTCTAAAAGAAAATCACCCCTGTTTACCAGTCACTGAAATGGATTAGAAAAAAATGCCAAGACGCAAGAATAAAAATTGGATGTACTGCGAATTTTTAAATTTTTAATAGAGATTATCTTTAACTTTGTGATATCAAAAATTTCCATACACATTTCTTTTTAATAATACTGTAGGAAAAAATCAACAAGATCGAGCGCTGAAATTAATATTTAAATTGTTAAAAATTATTGTTTGAATTTAAAATTAAAATTATACAACAAATTTTATGGACAAATTAATATATAAAAACACGTGTTTTTTAATTAACATTTCGATTTTTCAGAAGAACTTTTGTGATTTAAAAAATACTATATACATTTTCAACCAAAATATCTTATCCAGAAATATATTATGTTTTAAGTATTATTTTAAATTTAAACAATAATATTTAAATAATTCAAACATTAAAAAAGTTGTTTCTTTGGTATAAATATTTGATTATTTCAATTTAAAAAAAAATTGTCAAAGAAAAATGCTTTCAGTACATGTTTATCTTGAAATGTCTTTCTATAATACTTTTTTTAAAATTAAAAATATGATTTTTCGAGAACATTTTTTTTATAATTAAAAAAAGACTGTACTGAAAATCTGGATCAATCTTCAGATCTGAAAAAATTCAGCGATACATACATGTCAAACTTTTCTAACCTCAAAAAATTTTCCTACTGCTTTACCGTCATATTTTACGAAGAATGAGAAAACAAGAATTCGACTTCGTAGTACGACGAGGGCAGCCTCTCGTAAGGGCAGAAAATGTGATGT
>NC_046657.1:87662725-87677984 GCF_010883055.1 Belonocnema kinseyi
CCCCCCCCCCCTCTCCACAAATTATTTTGTTTGTAAGAAAATAACGCCTGATTTTTGTAAAAATTAACAAATATATACTAAAGGTTCACTCAAGGTCATTTTTGTTCAAAAAGCTTTTTCTTGAATAAATTAACTCTTATTGTTTCCGATTTCGTTCTGTCACTCAGGGTAAATTTCTGTGAAAAATATTGATTTACAAATAATATTTGTCAAACAATAGAATGGACTTCTTCGCCCGAGATGCAAATGTAAAATGTGCTATAGTAAAAATAACTGTAAAAATTTAGACGAAAGCCAAATTTGGCAAAGAAGACAAACCTTTATCGTCCTATAAATACTAATTTTATTCCCCGAAAGATTTTTCAAAAATCTCTTCAAAACACTTTTATTGCAAATATTTAATTGAAGAAAAATATTTGTTATAAAAATAAAAATAGTACAATTTTTACATACAATTCTTAAAATAAAAAAATCTGTGTGTCAAACCACAATCCAATCCGACTATTCTTTCAAAAGTTATCCGATATACAGACAACCACAACCACAATAACGACGACGTAGACGCCAGAGAAACAGACAGATACCGATGAAAAAACTTGTTTTTCTGACTCAAGGAGTCTCAAAACGTCGAAATTTAATTTAATTCGCGAAAATCATTTTTCGCATAAAACTCTTCTCATTATGGATGAGAATGTGATAAAATAATCATGGGGCCTTGAAAAAGTAGCGTTTTTCGCCTCTTGACTTTTTTCCATATCAAGCTTTTTTTGCTTCAAATGTCCATTTTCGTTTGGTTTTTTCGATTTTGAAAATCCTTTAACTTTGTTAAGTTTGATTTTATCAAAAAAAGTTGTCAGGATAAATTGTTCATATTTTTTATACCATATATAGCTGTCGATAAAATGTTCAAATTTTGAAAAAAGTGGTCCCAAAATTTTGAAAAAGCTTCAACTTTTTGAATTTTTATCAAAAATGGTTGTTTAACGAACTAGATCTTTTTTTTTGGTCCCTCGAACAGTGTGTCAAAGCCCAATCCAATCGGACCAGTCTTTCGAAAATTATCCGGTATACAGACAAGAACAACGACGACGCCGGACAAGCAAACAGACCCCGACGTAAGAACTTGTTTTTCTGACTCACGGGGCCTCAAAACGTCTACATTTGATAAAATCCGAAAAAGTTATTTTTCATAAAAAAAAACTAATACCTTCTCATTTTTGATGAGAATGTAGAAATGATCAACAAGACTTGTACAAAATCTTTCAAAGAATAAAATTATTGTCCCGTAAGTTACAACCGAAAAATTACAATTTCAAAAAAATGAAAGTTGTTTTAAATATTAAGCTAGACTCGCGACCGGGACAAATCAGAAAATAAAAGTAAATTTGGCAATTGAATCAAGTAAGGCAACCACTCTAGAATGTAGAATCCGAATTGCAACAAGTTAATTGCCCATCTTACTATTTTTTTAAGTTTTTGTTGCATCATACGGGACGGATACTATGTGGATACTATAAGGATACGCTGTAGAGTATCCTTTCCGTTCACTCGGTTCGCTAGAGTCTACTTCGATAGCGTTTTAAATCAAAATTTGACCTAGAGATGTCACACTAGTGACTTCTAATTCTCATTCAAAAAACTTAGGTTTTACTATGTTTTCACGAGCTTTAGGTTTCCATCAGCTAGGCGAATTTGAAGCTTTTCATCTTTATTTTTTATTTTACGGTTCAACTTGATTATTCCTAATACGGGAATTCTTGAGCCTGAATATTTTTCTAATTTTTCGTAGTGTATGGCCAAGATGAATTTTTTAACCAACCTTAATTTTCGCTTATATTAACCTCAAATAATTAATAGGACGAATCATCGTCTTTGGATTTGTCCAACAAAAAGATTTATTGCACTTATAGTGTATCAAGTATTTATGACACGAATTTTCTTTTGGTTTTGACCGCCATTTATCTTTAGCATTTTAAGCTGCTGTGTTGCCAATTCTGTTGCTCGGCATATGCATATACATGTATTTAAAATTGTGTTCTCTTATCTTAGCAAGTGATCTTTAAAATTTTTATTTTGTATGCAGCGTATGATGTGATCCTTGATTATACTAGGTTTCAAGGTATCAAACGTAAATAATCTAGGCTTAGGTGCTTTTAACCATTAACATGTTTTTTAATAATAATTGGAGTTTGCTAATGCAGCCTTCTCGAGATCAAAGACCAAGAAAAGCTCTTAAGCCCGTCTCTCAAATAATGTAAGAAACTATTCATTTTCACTCCATCTGGTTTATCGTTGCACTCTGTGTCTTTTAAGCAGATTTTCAGTTTTTCAGCTATTAATATTTTTTATGTACGTATTAATAAGTTCATTTATTCAAGATTTAACACACGATGAGCATCTACATGTGCCTTGCAGTCTGTCTCTTAAGAATTGCCTCCGTCCTTACGCATTAACCTGGTCTATGCCATATTACAGATGGCAGCCTTTTAAAATTTATTTGGATCAACATTCCTTACAATTCGTATAAAAGATCTAACTTTTAATCACTTATAAGTTCCTTACTATAAAATATGCTTGAGAAGGGTGACGTCACGTTAGTGACACGTTGCGGAATTGTTTGAATGCATAACTAAATAAGGTCTGAAATATTCGTAGAGAATTGAAAAAGGAAAATTTTATTCTCAAAAGTACTCAATGTTTAAGCTGATTTATAAGGTAGACACCTTAAGAATATTGTAACGTTTTTTAAGCAGAAAAAAGTGTGAAATTCATCGTTCTGAGAACATTCTAATGACGTCTTTTGATTTTTTCTCACTAGGTTTTTAAGTAATGCTGCATCTTCATAATCTTGAGGTGAAAGTCACTTCAGTCCTATGAAAAACATACTAGAAGAATGGGCAACAGATGATTCAGATTAGCATATCTAATATACATTAACCACTATCATAAATATTCTATAATAAGTAATACAATAAAAATCTAATATTCAATAGGTGGTGTAGAAAGCCTGGAATCTGTGGACGTGATGTGATAAGAGAAAGCGCGTACTGTTACGTCGAAGGTAGCTTTTGTCAAAGATGGATCCAACGAAAAATCCACGGCGGCAATGAAGACGGTAATAATAGTGCGTATTATTAGTATGTACAAGATATCAAATCTGATGTTCAAATATTAAGCCTCGTATGAGAATAGAAACTTATCTGCCGTGCAAAACAAGAAACCGTTAAATACATGGGAAATTTGTCCCTCCGTTTCGCATTTGTTTAAATTATATTTAAATGAAACACAGTTGTAAATCAGGTAATTAATTCTAAATTTAGTTAACGCTTTCTTGTTTCGAATAGCATTTATGTAGGATAAAAGTGCTCACAGAGGGTCAGGAAACTCTAAACTCGTATATTTACTTGAATATCATTCACAGTCCAGGAGTAAACAATCTTTTCGCTCTAAATTGGATAAGTCTAAATCTGCCAGATTATAAGTTCTGTTAAAACAGGGCTACTATATGTATACCATAACACTCGTGCTTCTCTAATAAAAATTAACCAAAATTATTAACATTTTTATATTATTTTGAACAATTTATTCATAAGAAAACTGAATTCACTTACTGTACAAAATGCCAAAAATAAATAAAATTAAAGTTAAATTCTCATTGTAATTAAAGGAAATGACATTTTGAATTGTGTAAAAGACTTTGCAGGACAAGCCTAAAAAGAATGAGAAATCCTTCAAAATAAGGACGTATGGTAGCCCTAGTTAAAGAAAGTAAAGTATGAGAAGCATATGAATATAGTTTTTTAAACATGCCAATAAAGTAGAGTCGTAAATATTCAGTTATTATATCGAATTTCATATAACATTGTTAAAGATATTTCATTTGACTGTATGTACACATCAAACAACTGTGGACACTTTTGCCCTACATGAGATGAAATAGACATTTGAATTTAAATTTAGCAACCACCAGAACACCGTATTCCATTTTTTATACGCGATATTACAGTATTATTTAAATTATGTTATCCTTGTGAGTTAAAGGAAGTTTTCTAATTTCCTCAAAACATTTCCGATTTTTGCGAGGAATGTGACGATGGCATGCGTGTTTCGACAGATTCCAGAAATTTCGATCGAGCGAATTTTGAAGATGATCGTCCCAGTGACTCATTCTGACATCACATATTAAAAGATGTTTATTTGAATCCTAGTGGGTAGGGGAGGGGTAATAATAAAGAGTGCAGATTTAAATTCTCTCTACAAGAGTCACTGTGGTAAAATACTCTTGTTTCTCTCAGTCCTAAGGCGTAAATGATAGATTTTGATATGAACTTTCCTAAACTATATTTGAACTGTAGTATCTATTGGACAGCCGCCTAAATGATGTAGCCTAACAATTATAAAGTGTAAAAATTTGATGGTTAGTTTCGATATCACAGAGTGTACAGTTGTCGATCCTGGATGTTCTTTTGTCCTTCTTCCACCTACGTATGTGACCGTCAGTGAAGAAAGGAATGTAACGCTTGAAAGCATAACTTTACAGGACGAATGATCGAGCATCGTCCGCAAGCTAGCATTTGAGTAGTGGGGATACGTTTACGAGAAGCACCCCCTCCACTTACAACTGCTCCTTTAGGCTCCGTATCCGTGAGCTCCGTTTGAATTAGGCCATTTCAGCTATATCCAGTATTGGTGATTGGTGGGGCGGATTTTCGTAGACACCTTGTTTCGTCTCCGCGTACGCTTATTATGCCTATGGTAGTGGCTTAATAACAAGAAAAGTAAATAACTTCAAAAATTCTGACTATTGAAAATTAAAGATTAACTTAGAAACTATCTATTCACATGAGAAAAAAATAGATCTTTTCCAAATGAGATCCCTTTCTTCATGAATGGTCACATATGTATTCATAAGAGTCAGAGAAACGAGAGACATAAGTTTAAATTATTAAACCCATCTGAAAAAATTAGAAATTTTATATATATATATATATATATACATGATACATATACATATACATACATATATACATGATTTTGTCCACTTATATCTAAACTACATTTATGTAACATTATTACCTCGGAATGAAACCTGAAGAACATGAAAATTAATATAAAATTCATTATGTCAGAAATCATCTTTATTATTTTATATTTTTGAATAGTAAAACGTCTTCGGCATGATTGCATATTCACAAACACTGTGACAAAATATTACTTTGAGCATGAAAGGTTGAGGACGTGGCGTCACTTAATGGAATCAAAACAGTTTTAACATTGGTAAAATAAATAAAAAACTATATAAATGGGTATCACAAATTTTGCAGGTCTTGTTTCTTTATCAATGAATTACAAAATTGGTAGCACGTTCTCGGCCGAGAATTTCGAGAATATACACTGATTGATGAGTGACGCCTTAGTCTCTCGGAAGTATCGAATTTGATCAGTATTGCATGATCAAGTTCCTAGATTTTCGCATCTCAAAGGTTTATCCCGTAACTTGTAAATTAAATCACGCTTTGGAAAATTTTAAACGTCTGCAAATTCTCATGTAAGTAATCGTACGGTACCAAAGGTACCCTAAGGCGCCTGTTTTATGGCGACATTGCAAATTTTCACCAGGTTCTTGCATCCCCGAGGGATGCGTCAATATCCCTATTGCTCCTCTGTGAGGATGTTGTTGGCTATACAGTGAGAGTAGACTTTCTGGTAGAAGATGCTTGTATCGAGTCAGAATACTGGATATCTGTACAAAGGCCTATTGATTCTGCAATTCAAATTTTTTTTAAGCAAATACGTGACCCCATTTATCTTGAAAGTGTACGCAGAGGCTGGCCGTTAAAACACGTATAAATGGCACCTAAACAATGAACCTTTGCTACACTTAAGCTATTCGCACCAAAAGTTGTGCAACATGTCCGGGTTATGAGCTCGCCAGATATCACCCTACTTAGTACGCCAGACACATCAAGTTTCTCTCGTTACTTTTCGGCCATGTATTCCACACGCGGAACTTCTAGCGCGAACTCTTATTTTAGAGATATCCTGATTTTCCAGTAAAACTGCATCTCATGTGCCTTAAAGGCTTTGTTTTAATCTTTTCTGGTGCTTGATTCCTTGCTCCATTGTATCATCTGTACGTGTAATCATTATTATGTGAAGTAAAATTTGTATTGTGGCTCCTTAAACAAGCTGATATTAAAGCCATTCTACGGCTTTAGCTACGTAAAGGTGTCAAACAAGAAATACATTCAATAGAAAAAGGACAGTACACGTTCTTCTCCGGCAAACACAAAACACGTTAAAATTATAAATATAAAAAATTGAAAACCATTCAAATTCAATAAAAAAATTGAAAGTAATTATAAGGATGTTTTTTCAAAAAAAATGCCAAGGAGGAGCCAGCCGCTTTGTATTATGTGAGAAGTTGTAAGCTTCAAAAGCTAAGATCATGGTTTCTTAAAGCAAACAATCTTGACGCAACCGCACCTTGTTCATCGTCCACTTCTGCTCCTTATATCCTAGAAAGTAAACGGGATTAGGAAATTCACTCAAAGATGCTTCATAAAACACTGTTCCTTAGGATCCGGTTTCTAGTCGAGGATTACCTTACGCTGTAGACGGCAGGGTTGGCGATGTAAGTTTCACCTCTGAATACTTGTTTATAGCTACCAACCTTTTCTACAATTTAATGAGAAACAGTGTTGACAGCCCTGATAAAGTGGTCCGAGAAGAACAGCCTTTTGCACCTGGCACCCGATGAACTGAGCCTAACGCTGTCAAGCCGGGATTTTATTGATTTGTCTGAGATATAAAGCTTTCATTCCTCCTTAGCAGCCGATTATGAGAACCACGAGATGGACTTTGTAGCCTCAGTATAGCCTGCTCCGCTCAAAAAGAGGAGCTTGATATTTCGCTCGTTCTTCTTCCTCCTTTTCCATGATATTACTATTAGCTGATGCGGAGAATTCAATCACGTGTATTATCTTGGTCTTCAGATCTTGGAGGGAAATATCATGCTTCGTAGCACTGATACGATGAGTAGTGGAAAGTGGGAATAAATTCCAGGAACTTACACTAATTATTCTCCACAACGGACTACAGTTCCCCCTGAGCGTGTGGCGGGAAGGTCCATTCATTATGCGCTCACGGATCTTGCTATTGTCCTTGATAAAGAACTTCATATCTCCCTTTGCGTAAAATAGATACCTTATCTTTTAAATACTGAGGTGTTTTATGAGCATATTCCGGGTGCATATGAACCCAACGTGCATGTGACCTGTGCATGTATCCTCTTCGCGCCAGAGACCTTTCTTGCCAACAAGTAAGGGGATTCCCTCCTATGTTTAGTTTAGTTTATTGATGGCTAACGCCTTTATAAATAGTTATAATACAGAGTATACTTAATATTCGGTATTTTACAAAGAAAACTTAAAATAGAAAAAAAATTATTATTATATACTAATGAATAAGAGTAGCAGTTCGAGCTTAGTAACATTCATAAGTTTTAAATGTACTACTTCCTAAAAATAAGTTAAAACAAAAACAAAAAATGGCTTTATGGCATAGAAAAATATTTAATTTTCGTCACAAAATCATTTAATGATTGATTGAAAATATCGATATCGTAGGATAGACTGTTTATCTTATTATAATTACAACAGAGTCGCGGTGCATGTGAGCCATATTCTGTTCTACGAAATGGAATTTCGAACAAGCCAGGATCTGAATTATAAATTCTTAACCTGAATGTAATTGACCTCAAGAATCTCTTTTGTACAGATTCTAGTTTATCCGTAAAGATGTTCTTGCGTTTCTTCGGGGCCATTGCCTGATCGAAGCCTCGCCTTGGGTCGGGTCTAATGCCACTCTCAACTGAACCATTGTGTTCATCCGAGACAGGTCTATTTTGGGTGTGACTGTGCGATACTGATGACGTAAACGTATAATTCGAAATACTCTTGGAGTTATAGACGATTCACGGTAGATGCGTCAGACGAAGGCGAGAGCTCACGCGCCGCATTCGCTCGACACGCAGTTACACGGTCTCCTTGTCGTCTATTCATGATACCCTCGCCGTAATTCGGCCCCCCTCTGTAACTCAAAAACTATTCTACCGATCGGTCTAAAATTTTAATATTTTTTTATATACATCAATTGCTATGACCTAGATTATTATGAAGAAGATTGATGAAGACATTCTTAAATTTTCATCTTGATTTTGAACTGAAAAAAATTGGATTTTTGACAAATAAAATCCAAAGGGCCGCCATTTCCTACATTTTTTCCCAAAATAAATTATCGTAGTCTATTTCCTAGCCAAACATTTACTCTTTCTAATCCCGCTTAGTTTTTTGTTTTTAGACATTCCAGTCACTTGCAATCATACCAGCCATAAAAAAGAGGACATTTCGTTGACCGCAAGAAACAGCTATAAAATGTTGATAAAAAAATTATGTCAAAATTTGTTCTAGTTTTTTAAGTTTTAAATTACATTTTGACAATGTTCAAATCTGTGATGTCGATTTCTGTTCATTTACCAGACCATTAAAAATCGCAAAAATTAGAAATCGAGAATGGGGGGAGGGATATTCTTAAAGCAACCAATCTCGACGAAACCGGAACGTGTATGTCGTCCACTCCCGCTATCTTTGTCCTAGAAGGTAAGCAAGAACGGGAAGTTTACGCAAGATACTTCGTACAACGCTGTTTCTTAGAGTGCCATTTTTAGCCACGAATGACCTTACGCGGTAGAGGCACAGTTGGAGATAAATAGAGTTCAACACGGCCCTGCACGAAAGGGTGGTTGGGCCGCATCCGAGATGACCTGAAACCCCATGATGGGTCCCGAAGTTATGGGCGACGGAACGTACCTTCATCAGTCTTGGCTCATTCTCTCAGCCGAAAATCAATCCTAGTGCTAAGTGAGTGCTCTTGATCCCGCTCTGGACTGCCTCCTGGAGAACCTCTCCACCCCGACGTCTCACCTCTCGTATCAACCCATTGCTTGGATATTCGGCCCCAGCTTCCACTACGCTGACCGGAAATACTAGGTTCCGATCTACCCACCGGTTACTATAATGTAAGTGGGAATAAAGCTCGCATTTTAACCCTTAAAGGAATTTCAACTTTTATTGTGACTTCACCTTCTTCTCGGCACTACATTTCCCTATTTCCCTCCTCGGCATTACCTCCGTAATACCTGGCGCCCAAATCAAATAACCCAAAATCCTTGTCCTTTCAAATTTCAAACCTGCCGAGAAAAAAGGGACAAAATTTTCAATTTAAACACTTACTCTGAACTCTGAGTAACTCGTTGCATGCTATTTGATCTATTGCCTTGCCTTGAAATATTGAAAACCTATTATTAGCATATATTTTATGATAATAAAAATTTGATACTGATATTTCTGGAAGGTGATGTTTATAATGTGTATATTGCTACGATTTACATGTATTGTAATATACTTTGATATACTCGTATTTTATGATTTTTATGTGATTTACCATTGTATTTTGCATTGTTCGTTCCTATGCGCCATTAAAGGTTCAAGAAATATTGCGCACATGGATTATCATGACAAGTGAAAGTAGCTCTTCGTTTAGATTGAACCAAAAACGGAAACTATGAATACAAGCTTAAAAAAGAATAAAACTGTATCTAAAAATAATATTACTAAGGTTTAAAGTCAGTTTTCGAAAACAAAAATAAGGAAATAATATATTATAATAAGGAAAGATGAAACCTGAAAAGAAAAGAATTCGTTTTTATTTTGCTGAATATTCCAAGCGCCCGACTTGACGAAACTTCCAAGCGCGCAAACAAGTTCGCTTGTGCAGTCAGCAATACTTGCGAGTCGAGGTAAGGTCACGCTACGTATATCATAAACAAAAGTTCATGGAACGAAAACAAACACATTTTCTAGCTCTGTGACAATTAATAACAATCTTAACTAAAATATTCTAAAATAAACTCAAATATTCTCATCGAAATGAAAATGAAATAGAAACCGCTTATATAAATGGATTATAGGGTGTCACATCGATAGAAATTTAAAATAAATGAAAATTAAATGAAATTCAGATCGGGTACAGCCAAGGTAATGATGACTAACCCCACCAACATGGAAAGCGACAATGATAGTTTAGACCTGGAAGGTGCCGCTACTTTCAACCAAAAACGCGGATTTCACCAAGGTCACAACAAGACCAATAATCCGAAACATAGAATTAATGTCACCTAAGAACACTGGCACTATACCTAAAACAACAAATAAGTCAATAGGGCGTGGTAGGGGTTTCGCGATTAAAAACACAGAATATACAGTGAATAGAGACAGGTCAAACCAAGATAGATTAATTCCGGCAAGACAAGTAGAAACAACTCAAACCACAAACAATACATTCTTGTGGGATAACGAAAATTTACCAAAAACAGGCGTGCCAATACAAATAAATAATATGAGACAATAGATGAGACAGCGAACCATTAGAGGACAGAATTAACTCAAAACAAAATAGATTACGTAGACTTTCGACAAAAAGTAACGGATGAAACAGACACTCTAGAATCCACACAAATAACTCAGATACAGATCACGAATCTGATAATAATTTTAATAATCAAACAATACCAGCTACTTATTTCCCTTTCGGCATAATACAAATACCATTCCAAATTATGAGCAATTGGCCCATTAAATTCCGGAATAATAAAGAAGACAGCCCTACGCATTTTTTGGAAGAATTAAAAAGATTCAAAAGGGGTTATAAGATAAATGATCGAGATATCTTAGAAAACTTAGACGCACTCTAGATCGAAGATGCAAAAGATTGGTGCGAAATAAATAAAAATTCTTGGCGATGTTTACCGGATTTTACCGAGGAGAAATGTAAATATTAGGAAAAAATAATTGATTAAAGAGGAAGAGGATGCCAAAACAAATAGAAAACCGAAAATTGGAGGTAGCATTAACCTCAAAAGTACTGAAGAGCATACAAAGAGTAGTTCAGGGTTACGAGACAGCAAAATTCCCCTAGCAACTGCCAACTATAACCAACCACCAAAAATACAAAACTCCCGAATTCCAGCAACAAATCCTACGAAGGATATCCCTAGCTTAATAAGCATCCCCACGGGCAACAAATTCCAACCCTTAGAGAGCATCCCCACCTACGATACTAGCGATGACTCAAGCACAAAAGACTCACTTAATTTAGGTAAACCTAGAATTGGGAAAAAAAGTATGAAAAAAAATTCAGGAAAAATTAGAAGAAAGCTCAAGACATATAACAGCATTCACAGGACCTGGAAAGGGCATGTACCAATTTAAAAGAAGTGCATGTATCAATTTAAATGGATGCCATTTGGTTTAACAAATGCTCCAGCCACTTTCCAGAGACTGATGGATAAAATCAGAACCCCAAATTTAAAACCAAACGTTTTTTGTTATTTAGACGACATCGTTATAGTAACTCAAAATTTCGATGACTATTTAAAATATTTGAACATTGTATTAGAAAAAATAAATTATGCAAATTTAATGATCAGTCCGGACAAATGTGAATTCGGCGGCTCAGAAATCAAATATTTAGGCTTTAAAGTTAACGATAAAGGATTGCAAATAGATGATGAAAAAATTCAACCAATATTAGAATTCCCTAAACCTAAAAATATAAAACAATTACAGCGCATAATAGGGATGGCAGGTTGGTATAGAAAATTGATCGCACACTTTGCCGAAACAATAGAACCGATGAACAGATTACTTAAAAAAGATAAACAAAGGGATTGGGGATTGAAACAAGATGAGGCTTTCCAAACAATTAAAGACCTTTTAACATCAGCACCCAAATTGTCATGTCCAGATTTTACACAACCCTTCCAAGTCGAAACCGACGTGAGTAACACAGTGTTGGGAGCCGTACTCACGCAATCGATTGACGGTATAAGTTATGTAATAGCATACGCAAGTAGAAGCTGAAACAGCGCAGAATCTCGGTACTCGGCATCTGAAAAAGAATGCCCAGCAGTATTTTGTGCCATCCGAAAATTTAGGCCATATCTAGAAGGGTATAGTTTCAAAGTAATCACGGACCACTTAGCGTTAAAGTGGCTCCATAACCCAAAAAACCCCACTGGCCGATTAGCCAGGTGGGCACTGGAATTTTTTGAATATGAATACGAAGTCATATACCGAAAAGGTAGTTCAAATCTTGTCCCTGATGCTCTTTCGAGATCAGAACCAGTAAAAAATATAGGGTTTGTGTTAGCTTGTAGTATAGAAAACCCGAAAGCGGAAATAGCTGACATAACAGACAGCTAGTACTCAACAAAAATCAGACAAGTTAAAAAAAGACCGGAAGAACACGAAAAATGGCGAATCAGAGACTCGCAACTCTATTTTGACAGAACGGAAGCATTAAAATCTACTCTTTTACTAGACTCTAACCCATGGAAACTCGTCGTGCCCAAAAATTTACGAACACAGGTTTTGAAAGAAAACCACGATGACTTACAAGCAGGACATTTAGGTTCCGAAAAAAGGCACACGAGAATTTCCGAGTACTACTTCTGGCCAGGGATGTATTCGGAGATAATCAAATACATTAAAAATCGTAAAACATGCGAAAGAACCAAACCGAGTAACCAATCGAAATTAGGGCTGATGGGAAAAAGAATCGTTGAAGAACCATAGACCATGATTGCTGCAGATATCATGGGACCATTACCGATTTCAAAAAAGGGAAAAAACCAATATTTAATAGTTTTTGTAGATCTTTTTACAAAATGGGTTGAGATCATTCCAATGAGAAAAGCTAACGGGACAACAATATAGTCGGAAATCCACAAACGTGTTATTTCGCGTTGGGAAACACCGCGTATTCTCCACACCGACTACGGCACCGAATTCGTAACTAGAACACTTAGAGAATCAACCAAAAAATTTGGCATGAGGCACACTAAAACACCTAAATATTACTTAGGTCGCGAATTAGAACCACTACAGTCCCTAAGAAAAAATTTCGAAAACGAAAACGAAATAGAGTTTCAAAGTGTAGACAAATGGACAGACAGACTTAGTTGGCTACAAATTATAAAAGAAGAAGTCCAGAAAAATTTAGCTGTAGCAAATAAAAGGCAAGCGAATAGTTACAATTTAAAAAGAAGGCCGATAAAATATAAAATCGGTGATAGGGTACTAAAAGTAGTAACAAAACTATCAAATAAGATAGACAAAGAAGCAGGTAAGCTTTACGACGAGTACGAAAAACCTTTCATTATCAAAAAGAAAATTTCCCCAACCATATACGAATTAAAAAACCGTAAAGGAAAAAGTATAGGTGAATGGAACGTAAATGATTTTAAGTTAGAAAATGCTAGTAAAGATATCGGCAAATAGAAGCATTAAATACTAATGAACTTCGATTAGGATAGTTATACTCAAAATATGGCCAAATGGCAAGGGATCAATAGCATTAATAACAATATCTAACTCAAAACTAAAAAAATGACTCAATAAAATCTAAATAATATGACTCATTACATTTTGAGGACAAAATTAGACAGAACGGAACTTTACCTTTTAGAAAAAAGAAAATACCAAAGTTCTTACAGCAAAACGCAGAACTTAAAATATTATAACAGGAAGCAAACAACTCATTAATGAGGATCAGATGCGGAAAAACATTGAGAGAACAGGAACTTCCAGAAATTGTAAAGAACTACGAAAACTATTCTCCGAAAAATTAACAGTGGAATTAGACCATATACAATATCTTGTTTTTCTCACGAAAAATGATTTGAATTTAGCAAACCTTCACAACTCCAGACTCAAATAGACAGATTTACTCATAAGAAAACCGAAACATAAATAAGGACGAGATTCAAAACTATTAAGGAAAAACCTTAGAGGAGAATAGCAGAATTACAATATTGTATATAAATACTTTTTTTTTTGTTCGAGACTATCAGAACTGGAAAGCTACATTAAGGAAATTTCAGGTATATGCCCGAACCCCCGCGGGGGAGGGGCGTGTAACAGAACTGTTACCATAGAATAGAGCTCGACACGGCCCTGCACAAAAGGGTGGCTGGGCCGCATCCGAGATGACTCGAAAACCCCCCAATGGGTCCCGAAGTTATGGACGACGGAACGTACCGTCGTCAATCTTGGCTCGTTCGCTCAGCTGAAAACCAATCCGAGTGCTAAGTAAGTGCTCTCGATCCCGCTCTGGACTGGCTCCTGGAGAAACTCTCCATCCCGACGTC
This sequence comes from Belonocnema kinseyi, assembly GCF_010883055.1. NCBI lineage: Eukaryota > Metazoa > Arthropoda > Insecta > Hymenoptera > Cynipidae > Belonocnema > Belonocnema kinseyi. Next base: position 87,676,995 of record NC_046657.1, read on the forward strand.
TCACCTCTCGTATCATCCCGTCGCTTGGATATTCGACGCCAGCATCCACTTCTCTGACCGGAAGTACTAGGTTCCGATCTACCCAACGGTTACTAGAATGTCAGTGGGAATAAAGCTCTCATTTTAACCCTCAAAGGAATTTCAACTTTTATTGTGTCTTCGCCTTCTTCTCGGCACTCCATTTCCCTATTTCCCTCCTGGGCAGTACCAAGGCTACAAAGTCCATCTAGAGGTTCTCATCATCGGCTGCCTTGGATGTATAAAAGCTTTATTTCTTAGCCAACTCAACAAAATCCCGACTTGCCAGCATCAGACTCACTCCATCGCGAGTCATATGCAAAAGGCTATTCTTCTGGGAGGATATCATAAATAGCCGACAAGGAAACCGTGTATCTACGTGTCGAGTGCATGGGGCGCGCATGCTCTCGCCTTCGTCTGACGCGTCTACCGTGCATCGACTATAACTCTAAAAGTATTTCGAATTTTGACTTGACATTTTCAGGGAATATTCTTAAAGAGTTAGAGATTTGAATAAGACAGAAAAAAGCAATTTTCGATTATGAGAATGAGGGAAGGTAGCCTTAAGAAACCATGTTTGTAGCTTCTAGAGCCTACCACTTCTCTATAATTAAAACATTCAAGGCTTAGGGAAGTGTCTACCCCATCGCTTGAGAGCTCTGATTCTTGCAATCAGCCTCGTTGCATTGTGCTAACTCCCCGATGCAACGAATTATACGTTTACGTCACCAGCATCGCACAGTCACACCCAAAATAGACCTGTCTCGGATGAAAGCAATGGTTCAGTTGATACCGACCCGAGGGTACGATCAGACAGTGGCCCAGGACAAACGCAAGAAAAAATTTTTAAAATGGTTTGTCCTAGGCCATTTCCCTAGGCCAGGAGCGGGTGCTAATCTGGAAAATTGTACCCGCTCCTAGCGAAATGACGATAAAATTTCAGCCACAACCACGTCTGTATATTATGTCCTT
>NC_046657.1:87678084-87680473 GCF_010883055.1 Belonocnema kinseyi
CCAAATGATGCAGTATTTTGTGCTTCTGTTCCTTCTAGCAGATGCAGTATTTGATGAATTTGAACTAAGCCCTAATACACTTCAAAATATCGCAATTAATAAGGATAATGGCATTTGGAAATGCGGTGTTGTTGATAATAATCAGAGCAAACGTTCCAGACTTTCTTATTTCACAAGAATTATTGGCGGCAGACCTGCGGCACCAGGAAGTTGGCCTTGGCAAGTTGCTATCTTAAACAGATTTCGAGTAAGTATAGTTCGATGTTTACAAACAGGCCATTTAGAGCTAATGATAATTTATTAACTGTTCGTAAGATCATCCGAGGAAAAAAAAATTCGTTTACTTCATTGGGAGGTATAAAGCAGGAAATAGAAATGAATGTGCAGTTTATCTTAAAGTTTTAGTTTACATAATATATGTTGCGAAAGACCATGGGAATATTTGAGAACAATTAAAAAAATTTCGCACAAAAAGAGAAAGAAAATCATTTTTTTTATTCTACAAGACTTTTTTCTCGGGATTTTATTAGTTTACCTCATGGCAATATTTACAAAAATATCTTTAAATTCTGAATATTTTTTAAAAACTGAAAACATTAAATTTGGGCCTGATAAGAGGACTTGAATTAAAGCGTATTCGGAAATTTCCAGCGAAGAAATTGCATTTTTGTCTGAAATGCCATTAAATGTGCTTTACTGTATTAAACTCGTTTCGCTTCAATCATTTGTAATGCGCATAAGCTCCAAGGAATGACAGTGATTTGTTTGTAATGCATATGAGCTTATGCCACTTAATGCCATTCAATAATGCTAGGCGAACCGCCAAATTGTATGCCCTGCAATGCCTTTTACGAACCAAGTATCGAACCGTGCCAATGCCATTTTGTCCTATCGACAAAATATTGAATAGAATCAATGCCGGTCAATGCAATTTATTTATTTTTCTGCAACAAATGCAATTGGTATGTATTTAAGGACATTGAAAGTACGTTTTTCTTAATGCCAATCTATGCATCCCAATCAACTCGTTGTCACCGGGCACCTATCGCATCTCAGAGAAGAATAACGCATTTATACGGATTAGGGTGAATTAACATTTTTGAATGTGCATGAATCCGCGTGTTAATTCATATGAAAGCATGGTGAAAGTTCATCCCAAAAAAATTATTAAAAAGCCTAAGCATTTACAATAACTTATATATGCCCCGCATGTGGTTTTTCCTGTTAAGGATAAAAGTGTACAAATCAGCACTTTTTAAAATTTGCTGTGATGAATTGTGGTGAATTCGAGTGTGTATTTTACGCTGCTGAATTCATACGTATTGACCAACGTTGAAGCGCTTACGTTCTGACGCAATTCAGTGAATTCGTTGACTTTAAACTTTTTCACAGTATTTGCACGTATAGAAAGTTTCAAAATTAAAATACCGTCTTCTCGAATTTACAGACTGCTCCAATGCACAATTGGCTGAAACGAGGGGCTAGTCACTACGGAAGTCATATGAGATCCTCCCTTTTCGAAAGAATGTGGCAATCGCCTTTATTCAGTGTCAGTCAATCTATGTCATCGTGGAAATCGTGTCATTCGTTCGCGGGTTAGCTCGCATTCGCCCCGAATCACTCCGAATGTGAAGTCCGATTTCTTGAGAGAGAGAGAGGAATATATTATCGCATGCGCAATGGTGGATTGAAAACGAGAAGCAAAGTCCGGAAATAAAAACATTGAAACCGAGTTATCCAATTTTATTACATTTTTCTGAATCAATAAAATACGATTATTAGTTTTTTGATGACTATTCTCCCTGATAGATCAATCCTTTAATGATAGTAATATAAATATGAAACAGGCAGTGCGCCATGGTACGAGGGTAGTTCAATAAGTCCTTAAAATGAAGTATAAAAACAATTTTTTTTGGGTACATTTTTTTTATTTTTCAACATAATCTCCTTGGAGCTCTATACACTTGGTCAATCGCTTTTCAAGTTTTTTTAATCCTTCAGAAAAGTGCGTTTTCGGAAGTTCCTCAAAGTAAGCACTTACAGAGGAAATGACGTGTTAGTTGTCTGGAAATCTCTGTCCACCGAGCCATTTTTTCAAGTTTGGAAATATGAAAAAGTCACTGGGGGCTAAATCTGGTGAATACGGTGGGTGTTCGACCAATTCGAATTTTAGTTCTTCAATTTTAGCCATTGAAACGAAGCATGTGTGAACTCGGGCGTTGTCGTGATGAAAGAGAATTTTTTTATCGCCAAATGTGGTCGTTTTTTTTAATTTCTTCTTTCAGCCGCTCTAATAATGATGCATAATATTCACCAGTGATTTTTTTACCCTTTTCCAAGTAGTCAATAAGTATAATTCCACGTGCATCCCAAAAAACTGTAGCCATAA
>NC_046657.1:87680573-87685389 GCF_010883055.1 Belonocnema kinseyi
TATATCTAGTCGGGAGTGGTGCTGACTGAAAACAGATTATTTGGAGCGATTCGCGCGCCATCTGTTGGTCATTCTAAGGACTTATTGAACTACCCTCGTAGTCTAAGTATATAGAACAGTTTACACACTGTTAGAAAAATCTGTATGAGGTTTAATATACATGTGTGTGAAGCAAATATGCACTGCCAGTACTGAAATGTAACATACATTGGTGTAGTGAATTTAATATACATGTGTATTAAATTCAATATACAGGTCAGTATAGCAGTGAGCGTGAAAACTCAACCTGCTTTGATTTCTTTAAATCTTGTCAAATACGCTCAATTGAATTAACAATCTAGAATTCGTCGACTCAATTGTTATTTATAATGAAAGTGCAATGTACGGGTAAATTTTGTTTCCTAATTTCGCTCTAAATGGTCAAAATTTAAGTCGAATACAGTTAATTGTGGGTTAAGTCTGTTATTTATTTGCTTGGTTGAACTTTTCGAATTGAAATCCAATTTTATTTTTGATTAACAGGAAGATGGTATCATGTTTTATTATTCATAATTAAAAATTACAGCTAAACTTATTTTACGTTTGTGAAAAATGAAATTATATGATTTTTCTTGTAAGTGATTAACATGAATGTATATGAAATTTAATATAAGCGCTCTTAATGGCGTTTTCATACGCTTGATGGTTTAATTTTCATACACATGGCTGTATTATATTTAATATTATTTTTAACAGTGAAATATTATAATTTCTTGTTCTTGGCTTGCGTCATATTAAACAACTTAGGATTATAATTCATTTCACCAATTGATCTCAATTCTAATAAGTTAATTCCAAAATGAATTCGGTTTTTGATCAAATAGTTTATTTTTCAGCATACAAAGATGCATTCCCAACCAAATGGTCTGATAAAAAAAATTAATAATAATAATAAAATTCAAGAAATAAAACAATGAAGTTTTGAATCTAAAAAGTAGAATCTTAAAAAAACAGTGCGGTCATTTGAATAAAAAAGATTAATTTTCAACAAAGAAGATCATTTTGAATCAGGAGAGGCGAATTTTCAATATAATAGTTAAATTATCTACCAAGAGGATGAACTTTCAACTAACAAAAAATAATTTTTCACAATAAAAAGACGATTTCTAACCAAATATATGAATTTTTGATTATATCCCAAGTAAAAATGCTTCGACTTCAGTTCGACTTGAATTGCCCCCAATCAAGAAATGCTGAAGTCGAAAAGTTCGACTTAAGCATATTTTAGTTTTGAGACGGAGCCACACTTCAATTTATGTCTTCGAGACAAGTTTCTTAGCCTTGAAGACATAAATTTATCTGTTGAGCTGAAATTTTATAACTCCAACATGAAACATGAAACATGAAAATTCTACGTTCAGGTACGTACCCAAGTCGCAGGTGAATTGTAGCGTTCAAGGTCAGTTAGAGGTTATTTGAAATTAACAAAGTTTTCCAAGATGTCAGTGTAATTCCTAAAGTAATTTCAACGAGACATTCATTGGTGAACTCTGTATTGATCTTGGTTACAGCATTTTGGATATTGTAAAATCATAAGGAAATTTTTCATTAAAAGTTCCAGGTGTTCTGGTGAGACTTCTGTTCCTCCCCGAAGAGTTATACAGTCCTATACCGTTTTTCGATACTTAAGTCAATACCTAAGGCGATACCATAAGTCCTATACCGTTTTTCCATACGAATATTACAAATCGAAACTAAATTTACGTATTACGAGTACATACTCACTATCTTTCGCTAAAAGATTATTATGGCACAAGCTAAACTTTCAGAACAAGAAAGGGTATCTGTATTAATGATGCGTGGTTGGGGAGATCGAGTTCGATCTTATGATCAAGTTCATTTGCTTTGTAATCGCACTTTTCGTAATGGAGAAGAGTTAAATCCTGTCTCAAAATCAACAATTGAAAGAACTGTAAGGCGCTTTATGAATCATGGATCTATCAAGGACCTTCAGAGAACTGGTCGACCAAAATCTGCAGGATCTGAGGAGATCCAGATGAATACAGCCCAAGCATTTGTTGAAAACCCACACCTTAGTTTATGTCGAGCCAGTGATGAACGTGACGTGGCTCCTGAAACAGTGCGAAATATTTTAAAAAGCATTAATTTCCATCCTTACAAAGTTCATCTGGTACAAGAGCTCAATGAAGACGATCCTGATCGTCGGGTTGAATTTTGTGAAATTATAATGGACAGATTTGATAGAGATTCTCTTTTCTTGTACAATACAGTATTTTCAGATGAATCTACTTTCACTTAAAAAGTTAAAGTTAACAAACAAAATTGTAGATATTGGTCCGACACAAATCCTGATTGGATGTTCGAGAGTCACACACAATATCCACAAAAGATTAATGTTTGGGCCGGTATGTTGAATGATATATTGATAGGCCCTTTCTTCATCGATGATAATCTCAATGCCCGTGCATATGAAGAGCTTCTCAGAAACCAAATCGTACGAAGAATAAGGAATATCACCGGCGATAATTTTCAAAATATTTGGTTCAAGCAGGACGGAGCAGCGGCTCATTACGGTAGGGAGGTTCGAGCATATTTGGATACTTAGTTCCCTCAAAGGTGGATTGGAAGAAGGGGTGAAATCGAGTGGCCTGCTAGATTTCCTGATCTGACGCCTCTCGACTATATTCTTTGGGCTTATGTAAAGAGCAAAGTCAACTCCACGCAACCGCAAAGCTTAGACGAATTGCAGAATCGGATTCTGCAACAGGCTACTTTGATTGATAGTGATATTATTCGTAATGCTGTAACTCATTTTTACAATCCCATAGCTTTTTATCAAGAAGCTCAAGGTTTTCAGTTCGAGAATCTTCACTGAAGCGTGGGAGGCATGGGGACTCACGTTAATCAAGCACCCCGAAACGTGAGAGGCAAGGGGACTCACGCTAATCAAGCACCCCAAAGCGAACAGAATTTACTGCGTCCACGTCGTTGTTCCTGGGTAATGCTGAACGTAAACGTAAACTGCTTAGAAAAAACCTCGAAAAAACCTTGAAGATCATCACCAAGATCAATAAAGAGCCCACCAATGAATTTCTGGTTGAAATTTACTTCAGGAATTGCACTGACCTCTTGGAAAACTTTGTTAATTTCAAAAAACCTCTAACTGACCTTGAAAGTTACAATTAACCTATAACTTGGGTACGTACCTGAACATAGAATTTTGCGCTCTATCAATTGCAGGTGTTAAAAAGTGGGTTTCCATTTAAAAAAACAAATTTGACCTTCAAAAAACCACAAAGTCCAATTTCAAGGTCAAAATGAAGGTCACCATTGAATTTCGTCGTTAAAATTTACTTCAGGAATTACACTGACCTCTTGGAAAACTTTGTTAATTTCAAATAACCTCTAACTGACCTTGAACGTTACAATTAACTTTGACTTGGGTACGTACCTGAACGTAGAATTTTCCGCTCTATCGATTGCAGGTAAAAGAATCAATACGACGATCCAGCAAAAGCCTCGTGCACCCTAAGGACACGGAGTGACCCAAGGACAACAGCCTCCTGCATTTTCCCCGCAAGTGTTCTAGCATATTGTTGACACGCAGGAATGATTTTTAGGCTACTAGCAAGTGAAAGCTTGGTACCTCCAAGAGCGCCGATGATAAGGACGATCAGTTAACAGAATATTCCGGTTACAATCGTTGCAACTCCCTTATAAGGTCTCGATACCTCTCTTTCTTTTCATTCTCCTTAGCTATGCTGTTTTTGTCAGCTGGTGCCGAAAATTCGATAACGAACATGGTTCGCTTCTCGAAGTCAAGAAGAACCATGTCAGGCCTCGAGTGAGTAACAGAAACAATTGTCGAGAATATAAAGTTCCAGTATATGCGGCACTTCCCATTCTCGACAATTGACTCAATTTCCCTAGGAGCATTTAGAGGAGCGATATTAAGGTGAATGCCGTTGGAGTAACAGAGATGGTAATAAAGTACTCTTAGTGCCGCATTGTGCCTTTGAATGTAGGTCGTTCCCGCGCGTGTTGGACAACCAGATAGTATGTGAGATAAATCCTCGGGGTGTGCATGGCACGCCCTGCAGCTATCATCGGGAATGTCTTGGCTCAAAATGTGGCGACGGTATGTTAAGGTGGAAATAACACCATCTTGGCATGCAAAAATGAAACCCTCTGTACCAGCCTTCAATCCGGGTGATTTAAGGAAAGCAAACGTTAGCTCACAAGACATTGACTGATCCTTCACATTTCTGTGGAAGATACCGTGCATCCTCTTATCGAGGAGCTGTTCACGAAAGTTTCTCTCTTGTGATTTCTTAATCCGGGCTTTCAGGAGTGAGTACTTGAGATAGATTAGATTTGATGCATTTTGCTCACCCCTAATACTGAAGTCAAGTCCGAGTGTTTCAGCAGTCTCCTCCGCTGCTTTGTACAAAAATGCTCCTTTGCCCACTTCCTCGTGATTCCTGACCATTTTAAGAAGAGGGTCTCTTCCATTTGCAACTCTATGTGCTGTACCCAGAATAATCCTGTTGTGAAGACATTCAAGACTCAATATTCCACGACCCCCTTGACGGCGTGAGACGTACATTCGCAGAACGGAAGACTTAAGATGCATGCTTTTGTTCATGCGTATAACCTTTCTTGTCCCGATATCAAGAGATCTAAGCTCGTTCTTCGTCCATGGAACTACTCCAAGTGAATAGAGTAGTACCGAGACGGCAAGGATGTTCGTTGCAGATACTTTGTTCCTCGCCGACAGTTCGGAAGACCAAATCTGTCGGATGAGACGTTTGTATCT
>NC_046657.1:87685489-87687830 GCF_010883055.1 Belonocnema kinseyi
CCCAGAGCTAGATGCAGTTGCTCTCTGTTTTTAGCATAGTTCTTAAGATCGTCCATGTAAAATACATGAGTGACCTTGTACTTTCGATCTGCAGGTTTGCCGTACAAGTACAAGAATTAGTTGTCACACGATTTTTGCCAGATGAGATAGTAAATCTGGTTTTCCAAAGCGGCATCAATCTCTCTATACACCCAACTATTTGCGGACGAACCTTTAATATTTCCAAAAGACAGATGATAAGTCTATGGGATGTAGAATCGAAAGCTTTCCGATAATCAATCCAGGCCATCGATAGGTCACGCTGGTAGAATGCTGCATCTTTGCAGACACATCTATCGATGAGCAAGTTCTCCCGACATCCGGCTACGCCTTTCTTTGAGCCTCGTTGTTCATACGTTTCTTGCCACACAGGTTCAATTGCCCGAACAATCCTATCATTTAGGATAGCTGTGAATATCTTATAAAGCATATTCAGACAAGTTATTGGTCTGTAGTTCTTCGGGTCAGCTACGTTGCCTATTTTCGGCAGGAGTATTGTGCGCCCTTCCACCAACCACTCTGGAATCGGCTCTTCCGACTTCAAATATGAGGTAAAAATACGGGCCAAATGCTGATGGGTTGAAGAAAACTTTTTCCACCAGAAGGTTTTGATACAATCTGGTCCCGGTGCGGAATAGTTCTTCATCCCACCCAATACTTTTTCCACCTCCTCGGTAGTGATGGGTGGGCATTCTTTATCAGGTGTTATGAGGACAACACATAAATCCTTGAAGCTATTTATATTTTCTGAGTCTTCGTCCAGTCTATGCTGAACTTCGTAGACTTCTCTCCAAAATACTTGGTATTTTGGAGAGTATTACGGATACGATAGTATCCGTATTCTCTCAACAATATACTGCCTGATAGTCAGCAGCTTTGACTTGTTAAGTGTGTTTTACGGTTCGCATCGGCCAAAGCTCTCGCTGCATTATACACACAATAATTGATAGCCCAGAGGTCGGATTCACCGGAAAAATGTTTACGAAGCTCATCATCCATTTCATTCAGATCTTTAGGCTTGAGAGAAACCTTCGTGTTGATGTTTCTCCGGGTCGTAAAGCATCGCTCTCCATCTATTGGAAGCCTGCCCGCGGTTGGTCTTAGTGTCGCCTCTCTTTCTTTGTTGCCGGCTTGTTCTAGCTGTGGTAGAGTAGGCGTTTCGCTTACATAGCCCCTTTTACGGAGTAGTTCAGCATGGATTCGCAGACGTTGCTGCGAAAAGTGCGATAGCTCCGGGTGTTTCTCGCGCCACAGAGCATGCAGCCGTGCCATGTAACCCCGTTCACGGACCACACTCGCATCGTAGCAGTCTAGCAAGTCGTGATTCAGTTGCTCCGTCCACCCAAAGGTCACGAGCCGACCCATTGTCGGGAGCCCTGCGCGTTCTGTTGTTTTGAACCGTACTTACTACAACTATGTTTGGTGTTGTCATTGTTGTTCCCACGAGAAGCTAGGGAAAGGGGTTCGTCCATCCTTGTATAGCCCCGCATGCAAGGATAAGGCTGCTTACTTTAAGAGGTCGCCCGATATCCCAGAGTCACCGTTCTAGACACCTCACCCAGGTGCCATTCAGCTTTCGGCACGGTTTTCACACCTCCGCTTGGGGGTTAATTCCTTCGGGACCACCCCTGGACAATTATCCGCGACACTTCTACAGTTATTGGAAATTGCTTTCCAGAGTGACACCTGTTGCTTCAAGATGATCAGGTGAGGGAACAGAGAAACTAAGTTTACTCGCTGCTTCGTATCAAGTTCGGGATTTTTGTTTTGCCCAATGGGCGTTTCATCTTGTCTTTTTGCAAGTTGCCAATTTCCTCCGGCTTGTGCCACAACAAGTTGTGGACTTTTGTATAGTAATTCGACACTATCGCGTCGAATTACGCTCCACCAGATACGTGCGGGTGCACACGTCTCTGATGCGACCGGAACCAATACGCTGCTTTGAAATATAACCTCAGAAAACTCCGATCCCCTCCCTCTCTCCTTAGATGAATCAAGGTGTCTCCCTTTAGAAGTATCACTTCCAGAGAGAATTTCCTGTGGAGTGTCGGACCATATATATATATATATATACCATACCAGGTGTATACATATGAAACCAGTATTTTTTCAAGAAAAAAACACATTTATTTCAAGAGAATGATAACAAATATTTTATTCAAAGTATGCGCCCTCGCTGGCTACACATTTAGTCCACCTTTCAGGCAATTTATGAATACCTTTCCAAAAAAAGTCTTCGTTTTTTGAAGCAAACCAGTCATCGAGCCATTTTCCAACATTTTCGTAAGAAGTGAAGCGCTGT
>NC_046657.1:87687930-87700358 GCF_010883055.1 Belonocnema kinseyi
TTACGGATTTTCATTTGTATTATACTTGTTTGACCATGAAATCGAAAATGCTGTTTGTATTTACGTATTTCTAACGGTTTACAAGATCCTTCTACAAAGCTAAAATTCTTATTTTTTCGAAGAAAATTTTGTAGGGTTATACTCATACAGACCCAGAGATTCTTAATTTTTTTAGTGAAAATAAATAATTTAATAAGTACAAATTTTGCATCAATCAATTTTAATATAATTTATGAGCCAAAAAGGTTCGACCATTTCAGCCAAGACAAGGCTCGACTTGAAACATGTAAACTCCGTTTTACCTATCTTGGCCATAAAAGTAAGACGAAAGCCTATGTTTCAACTCAGTTTTGAGACGCAGCCAGGAATCGATATCTTGGAGACGAACTCAAGACATAACCAAGTCGAACTCAAGTAGAAGCATTTTTACTCGGGATAGTTGAACTTTTAACCAAAAAGATCAATTTTTATAAAAAAAAGATAAATTTTCTACCTAAAAATATGAATTTTCAAACAAAAGGATTAATTATCTATCAAAAAAATGAATTTTACGGGCATAAATCGATTTTTGGCGAATTCATTTCAATTCATTTGGGATTGACTCTTAATCATCATTAATTCAGCTTGAATTTTTTCAACTCTTAAACATTTTCTTGAGTTTCTTTAAATTTTCCCTAAATTCTTTTCAATTCGGCCAAAACCATTTAATTTTAATCAACTCTGAATTCTGTTAGATTTTTTAAATTCGCCCTGCTGTGTGCTGAATTCGCCATCAATTCTTAGGCATTCTATCGAATTTTTGTAAATTACGTTAAGTATGTCGACATTCATTTAAAATATAATTCTTTCATTGAATTTTCAAATTAATATATTTTAATTGTTTTCAATTCACGAAGTTTTTGTTTGTTTATAATTCACATTGAACCTTGAATAATTTAATCGAATTCTCCTCATTTTGATTCAATTTTTCCAAAATTCATTCGAATTCAATTATATGAATCAATTTTTTTATTTGAATTCTGTTCATCTCCATTTCACTCATTCTGATGGAAATTTTTTCGATATTTAAAACTATATTCAATCCACTCAAATTCTTATGAACTTCGATAATGTATCTTGAATCTCCTTAACCTTTAGAGGGCCGGAAAATCAATATTTTGGCTCACCAGGTAACCTTCTTTACTTTTTATTTTTACATAAAAATATTCATTTTTGTAACATTGTTACTGGTTTTCAATGTAATTTAAGTTGACTAGATCCTTCCCAACCCCTTTTTAACTACATGCATGTTTATGTGATGTAACAAGGAAATTTCTAACATTGACTGTTCCGTACAGGACCGAAAACTCACCCACAAATCGAGACTTTGTCTATTATCAATCAATGATATAAAATAAGTTTTGGGACAATTTTCTGAGGTTGATTTTCCTCTCAAATTGCCGGCCCTCTAAAGGTTAAATTTGTCTAAATTCACTTTCATTTTAATGAAATCACTGGAAATTATTTTAAAATATTCAAGATACTTGACACTTTGTGAAATCGTTGTTGAACTTTAAAAATTTATTTTAAATTAAATTTGTATAAATCTCCTGCCACCTAACCTCTTAACCCAGTCCATTGAAATCAAGGAGTTCCAGGCGGCAGTGAGGATTTTCATTCTGTGGTACGTTGGCATTCAACGCTAAAAAGATATCATTGACTGACCGATTGCCACAGTGACTAGCCCCCCTGACCGAAGAAGATAACATTTCTTTTTGGAAAAGGAATTTAAAATGATAGATCATATTAAAAAAGTAGAGGCCGTAAGCGATATTGCAAGATAAGTAAACAGTCGCGTTAGTAATATTTACAAACGTATGTTGAAAATTCGAAAATACAATTAGAAATAAAGTTTAAGTTAATATACTTTAATTTATTTATGATATATTTTACACAGAAAATAATAAAGATTTACTTTTAGTATTTTTCTCAGAGTTGTTCTTTTGTATTGCATTTTTTAAAGAAACAATCAAGCTAAGTATAAAATACAAATTATTTTATATGGAAACATTTACATTCCTATCCAAAGTTCTTCAGGATTTGTTTGTAAAATTACTGCAATAATCTCCGATTGTTCTCTGCTACTTGTTTTCTCAACTGTCGAATTTTGACCTCAACTTTTTTTAATAGATTCCCAGATTTTTGCGATAAGTTAGAGGGTGCTGTATTGCATTATTTTAGCTTACATCATGAGAATATTGATCTCAATAAATAATTATACTTTGCCTGAGATCAAATGATCTATACAAGGGGGTGATCTGCATAAATTATTAGTTGAATCTATGTGTCTAGTCTAAACTTTCTATTAAAAATCATTTGTACTTGAATTTACGGCATTACACGTCACTGAAACAGTTCGGTGATCATTTTCACAACTCCTTAAATTGCAAGAATGTTTTGTGAAGCCAAGATATTAATCCAGAAACTTATTAGGTGACTTAAATTACTTTCTTTCGGAAAATACTCGCTTATTACTCTATTATGTACTGGACAGCCAACAATGAGGTTTTATAGTTCATTTACCTCATTTAGATCGCAAAAAATACGTCACTCCGACAGATTTGTTTGTTTATCGCACGTCTTTGCGCGAAGATTCTTGTACAGACGAGTGGAACCTTCTTCAAATAGGTAGCCCTGGGTTCCCTTACTTTGCCGTTGATGAGGATTTTATTTGTAGAAAGATCTTCTAAATTTAAGTTTTCCCATATGCTAGTCACTTCGCATTCCTCAAAGAAGGCTATTATCTAAAGGTACCAATTGTCTGTCTAGCCTCCAGTATTAGTAGATGCGAGCCGTTTCAGTCTCTCCAAACTGTGTTTGGGACACATGGAGTTATCCGTCTTTAAAATTTTTTTCTAACCAGGACAGTGTAAACCTCATGACTGTATTTGCTATCATCACGTCCCTTATTTCTAATCTAATCACATAATCTGGAGCGCGAGTTGCAAGCTGTAATAGATTTTAAAATAATGAATATGAATTTTTTCTACAGATTCTAATTATCTTAGTCCCCAGATCTTACTCCATGGAGAAGAACGCTTAATACCAAACTTTCTAATAATTTTAAAATCTTGCTGCTGCCCTCGTTGATACGATGGCCCTCCCGGCTACCGTTAAAAATATAACAGAATGGGAGAAAGGTACTCCCAAGTACAAGTTAGTAAGCAAGAAGAAAAGAAGATAGCTCAAAAACTCGCCCTGTAGAACTCCTTTAGTGATATCTACTTTTTATTTTTTCTGATTCTTGGCTTGAATTACACAAGTCGCATCATTATAAAAATATTGTAAAATTATTATACACTTTGGGCTAAGTCCTAATTTGTGCAATTCATTCCATAATATATCGTGATTAATTGAAGGAAAACAACTTTTAAAATGTACAAATAATGCATAAAATTAACGTTTTGAGTAATGTAGTTGTATTTGTACTTTGGACGACCCATTTTTAGAGTCTCCCATACAGAATTCGTATAAATATTCTAGCTATGCAGTTTGTTAATGAAATAGATCTGTAATTACCTGGATTATTTTGTTTTTCTTTATTGCAAATGATTTAAATACAGTTGAATCTGGATTAAGAGTTTCCGAGAATTAACTCCGCGCGATGGAGATGGCTGTGAGGAGCTGCGGAGGGGTGTGCGATGCTTACTCAGGCGTCACAGAACAGAGAGAGAAACAATTAAGAGAAAGAACAGTAGAGAAAAAATAGTCCCGAGACCACGGATTCAATGTCGCTGTCAGTCTTAAAATTGGCATTAAATCCAGGTTTGACGTTAGTGCCAGTTTTTCGCGTTTTACTATTTTATTGAAAAAAGTCCTAAGATACTCAAACCAGCTATTTGGGAGGAATTGAGAAAAATCCTAATTTAGGGCATCCATTCCACTTTTTTTCTCTAAGTGTCATCTAGAGTGGATGTAGCGAATTTCTTTTAGTGTTATTAGATAATATAGCACAGGATCTCTAATAGTTTCTAGCAAATAAGGGTATCCGATTCTAGGATCCAATTCTGAGCGATTGGAAATAATATGCAATCGTTCCCAATGGCGTTTCTTAATCGGGCCTACCCGATTCAGAACGATTGAGGTCGGCAATTCTTCTTAATCGGGACGCGAGGTCATTTTCAGGTCGGTCAGGGCCCTGTTGGTGGCAGCACTTTGTTCACGCGGGAATTATTTGCAAACGGTTATTTACTTTTTCTTTTTAAATTACATTTCGATAAAAGATAAGATTTTTTAAAGATTTCAAAAAATCCCCTCGTGATAAAGGAACTCTCACTAACAGACTTGCGAATAATTTTTATAGCAATTTTTCTGAGTTATATTATAATCAACTATTTATTTAAATAGTGAAAAATAATTATAATGTAGAAAGCGTACAAAATTTACTTCGTCGATAAGTGTATACTCCCCTTAAAACGTCATCACACGTACCGCACGCACACTAATTGTGGTTCTCCCACTACGTGTGCTATTTTGCTCATGATTTTCGCCCATGATTTACGCATGCGCGCACCTAATATCGTGCTAGTAGAGGGGTTATCCGATAAGTCCGCAATTCCTGGAATTTTCCGCCCCTACAGCCCCGAAGTTGGAAAGTTATCGGACTTGTACTGTATGTGCTTTCAAAGCAAACTAAAATGAAGAAACTCGTAATTTGCTAAGTACAATACAATCACAAAATATGAGATCATTTTGTTGATGTAACAGCAAATACAATTTGCTATTTGCGCAAATAAAAATTATGATCACATATCGGAAGCATCTAATAATTGCTTTGGTGCCTTTCATAATTGTCCCTACTCTGGCGGACCGAAGGAACTGAATGGAGCCTCTACAAAGTACCCTCAAAGATCCCACTGGGTCCCCATTTGGTTCCTTTTTATAAAACTCAAAAAAACATCAAAATTAACTTTTAAATGGTTGAAATTCAGATTCTACGTTAAAATTCCCTATAGAAGGTCACGGAATAATCGCAATAGTTTCTTTTGCAACGGTAAAGTTTTAAAAAATATAAGACGTATAACGTCTGTTAACTGCTATAGTTCAAACGCATCATCTGTAAGTAGCAGTCAATAGGCTTTATAGATCTTATATATTTCTTTAACTTTTTACCGCTGCAAAAAAACGTATTGCGATTTCTCCGTGAGTTTCCAATTGAAAATTTAACGTAGATTCCGAATTTCAACCATTTAAAAGTTGATCTTGCTGGTTTTTTAAATTTTTTAAAAAGGAACCGAATGAGGTGTTTACGGGCACTTTGTAGAGGCTCCATTTAGTTCCTTCCGTCTGCCAGGGTAGGCCATCACATTTGCCTATCAAATACCTTAATAATACAATATGCTAATCCTTAACAATCTTTGAGCATCTTATATTGAGAAACTTACATAATATTTGATAGTCTTTGATAATGTTTTCTGATGTTTCATGTACGACGCCGTTTCTAATAATCTATGATAATCTTTAATACTCATTAAGGGCATGTGATACTTAGAAAACTGTCCCCCCACATACGTTTTCAGTATTTACGAAATTAGGCTTCCGATCAGAGGGATTAATGGTAACCCTATTGCGAATGATTCAAACGCTTGTCCAGATTTAAAATGATTAAGAACGATATAAAAATTCTGTCCCGATTAACACCGGTTGGGAACGATTCAAACTTCAATCAATCCCAATCGGGTACAATCATTTTTTATAGAAGGGTTGTCTATATCAATGCGATTATAAGTGCTTTTCTTTGCCAGTGCACGATTAATGACCTTTAAAAGGAAGTGGAGTCACGCACATTAGATAAATCCAGAAATTGATTATCATTGAATTTTTATATTTCTTTCACACGTTTTATACCCTATTTTTGTAGTTAAAACATTCTCTGTTAAACCGTGTTTTTTAAATTGTGTTGTTAATTAGGGTAGAGCTATAACACTGTCGAATTCCAATGCTTCATTTTTAATTGTATTGATAAGTGTCTCATTATATTGGTCTATTTCATTAAGTGTGTTCGAGGTATCAGATCGAACTCATTTTCTATAAATATTCATGTACCTCTTAGGGTATTGAAAAAAGTCATAGACACTCATTCCAAGTCTATAACACTACAACAATTTGGGCTAATCGAAGTTTAGTGCGCCGAAGTATTGACTAAGGATATGCCATCAAGTAAAACTATATCATTAGTCTCCATTACATCTACAAGTATTTCATCTTTACTGTCGGTAATCTAAACCATTCATAGGTACGCTGGAGTGAAGAGGAGATCCTGAGGATGTGTACCTGACTCCATTTGATTTAGATTCGCTACGCAGCATTTAAAATCACGTCCTATTACACAGCCACACAAAATAAGGTTTTCTAACCTAAGGGTAAGACCATGTTGATTATATGTTTTTTGGGTCGCTGAAACCGAATCCGAAGTACATTTTACTCCATCACTTCAGGTTTTTGACATAACTTTAAAAAGTCTTTACAGACACCCAAAAATGAAAAATAAAGCTGACCTAGCTGGTCAGACGATGTTTGTGGCAAATGTTTTCATTTGCGCTTTCCATCATATTTTTTCCTCTCTTCAGCATCAAACAAAAATCTGCCATCATATTCTTATCCCATCTCCCTTGGTAACGCGTTTCCATTATTTTGATATCTTGGTGGAACCGTTCGCCTTGCTATTCGATAAAGTCCCCAAGATTTTCGAGAAATTTATCAAGGTAGTGTCTCTGAACATAATTCTGATTTGTGGTCCATCGAATACACCTTCTTTCAATTTAGCCACAGAACGTTTAGGGAATTTTTTCACGAGGAATTGAAAACATCGTCAAGTTTTGTCAAGAACTTTCACAAACTATTTCATTGACCCCGGCTTTATGTGAAGTGGAGGAAGCAGAGTTTTAGATGGATCTACTAAATACTCATGTATGATGTTACACGTACCAGGTGCGAACAATGACCTTGTTGGCCACTCTTTTTTCTTATACTGATGCGCACGATCTCTATTGTCCCACAAGAACAACTAGCAAGGATGTTTTGTGAATCCAGACTGTTGTCCAAGCAAAATTGTTATTATTTTCAAGTCTCCGCAAATCTGCCATTGATGAGTGTCGTAGTTTATTTTTTGCAGAAGCACTTCCATATTTTCATATTTTTCCTGCATGACAGTAGAGTAGGCTACAGGCATTGGGGCATATATATTAGTATTATGGTGTAAAACAGGCTTTATACATCGCTTTGATGAGTATGAAAAGTCTCCAATCTTTAGCATCATAGAAATTCGCTTTCAATTTATTTATGAGACCTTGTACATTAGTGCAAAATACTAGCGATGAAATTTTGTCTTTCCTGAACTATTTCCGGAATTCTGATTATCTACTTCGGTAAACAGATACTTGTGTTTTCGTTTCTAAAAGATTTTTCCTCTTTAAAAATGAAGCTAAAAACTCTGAACCGTCTTTGGGGGAGCCTAAATCTCGTACAAGATCATTTAATTCAAACTGTGAAATCAAGGATGGGAGCGATGATTTTTTGGTGTTTGTATCTTAGTCTGTATCACTTTCGTCGTCATCATCTATTTCAGTTTCAGACATACTAGCAGAGTCTTCATCGATTTCCATCGCTCCGATATCTTCACGTACACCACCACAATCATTTTTGCCACTTTTTTGTGCTGCTACAATTGTAGTTATTACTGATGAAACACTGATATAAACAATTTTGTTTTTATTTCTATCGTTAAAACCTTTAATTGGATTGCAACAAAAGAAACAATCTTCTTTACAGTTTGGACGTTGCCAAATTCTTGGAGTAGAATACTTTGTGTACTCTCTATTCTTATCTTTTTAACAAAGATTCAGCATTACTCTGCAGCAATTGCATACGATGTTAGGAATCCACTTGTTTATTTCTAGCTCTTAAATTTCCGAGCCAGAAATATCCTTAAAAGTTTCACAGATTTCATCATCGATGTTTTAAACAACTTACTGCGAACTTTGAGCAAATATAGCAAAAGACGTTATGGTCTGAATCACAGGTGTGTGATTGCGAGACTACTTTGCCCTTTCTTCTTGTAGCGTTGAAACCTACATTAGCCAAGTCACTAACCAATGTAGAGCTGCGGTTGCATGATTACGGCGCCTGCGGGCCCGCTTTCTCACCCTGCTTAGCCGCCGATTCTGGGTTTCCGAATCCCTGTCTCGTAAAACGTTTTCCACCTGTGCCTGCCATGACGGCATAAACGCCGTGATCCAGGGACTTAGCCGGATAATAAAATTAATCTGTTGCTCGCCGTCACCGCGTGAATGTGCCCTGGATATAGGCACAGGCGAGACATTGCTGTAGACACATATAAATGTAGCTTTTATGTAAAAAAATATCAAACATGTCTCGAAATTATGAGTTTCAATATACTAGGTGTAACCATTGAATTGGGATTTGATTATAAAATCATTCAAGTTATGTCTACAACCTGACATACTGGGGTCAAACAGACTACAGATACAGTTTTAGCGACACCAGAAACATAAAATGAACAAGTCAAAACACTTTTTTTTGGGTGCAAGGCTCCGAGAATTTTTGAGGTTATATTGAAACTCTTTCATTATGGGGTGAAATAGGCATTGAAATCGGCTTCAGCGACTGAAAAAACATATAATGTACATGGTTCGGCACTCAGGCCAGCATTATTTTTTTATTTCAGGGTGTCTGTGAAGACTTTTTGAGGTTATATCGAAAACCTCATGTGATAGAGTGAAATAAAATTCGGATTCGGTTTCAGCGACCCAAAAAATATATAATATACATGATCCGACACTCAGGCCAGTATTAATTTTCATTTTTAGGCGTCTGTGAAGACTTTTTGAGGTTATGTCGAAAAACTGATGTGATGGAGTAAAATTTACTTCGAATTCGGTTTCAGCGACCCAAGAAACATATAATCAACATGGTCTCACCCCCAGGGAGAAAACTTTTTTTGTGTGGGTGTGTATAATTAAAGGTGTGTCTACGCGGTAAAGAGCAATTAAAGCTAATATAGAGGTGTGCCTATCCAAATTATCTTCAAAGTGGTCTGATGTGATCAGGTACACATTGTCAAGAACCAGAGAGTTCACATTATATTTTACTCCTACAAACATAAAAGATTCATAAAAACATAACATGGGGATCTTATAATATTTGTTATTAAATATAATTCCTAATTCTGATTCAGCCCTACCTCGAGTTACTTCTTTTACATTCGGTAAATATATTGTCAGCAGATACGCAGGGATAAAGGTTCGATATCGCAGGATCAGCACCCAGTCATTTTTTGAACGTCTTTGTTTTCTCGAATGACTCTCTGGCGGATTAAATTGTTATAGCCATTTCCCTGAGGGTGTACTAGTGATTTCGCTCATTCCAAGCTTGTTATTCTCCTTGGGGGTACTAAGGTTTCTATCTACAATTTTGGCAGGATTATCATCTCCTTCCTTGTGCTTTAAATCAGGTTATTTTTCTAACTTGTTGTCTTCAAGTACGTTCACGACTTCAACACTTATTGTTTCTTTATTCAGTACTATTTTATTGTGTTTCAAGCTTTGATTCGAGTTGGCCGCTCTGTAGTGGTCAAAAACCGAAAAGGTATCAAAATTCTTTAAACTATTTTTTCTTTTCAAGGGCTTTATATATATATTTTAATAAGTAATAAATGGTAAAAAATCAATGTTTTTTATCCAAATTTTTCCACTTTAAACGCTTTTAATTTTTAATTGTTCATGACTTCAGTCTGCATTTTGAAATTCTTTCAATTAAAAATATCAGCAGAGTTTCTAGGCTCTATATTTTCCCTATTTTGTGACTAGGCTATGTTGTGCTTCTTACACGTAGCGTCAAGAGGATTGATTTTAGGATCACCTAGAGCAATTTATTTTGCCAATTTCGTGCCTGGTCCACAGAACTGGTATCCAGGAAGATGTAACTCTACAGGAAGAAAGAATGATTAAAGAGTGAACCTACATAAACCTGATATTTATAGTTTTTCACTCAGTCATATTCAAGATGCAGTTTGGTGCATAACCTATAAAGCTGCCAATCGATAATTTCGATTCGATTGTTCAAAATGATAAAAAAGAAAAACGGCATGGACATTTGTTACCCAATAGTGTACGAACAATATTTTGTGGACCTTCCAACTGTGGAAAGCCAAATGATTTTTTGGCTCTAGTAGTACACTGAAATGGATTGAGATTTGAAAATGTTGATGTTTACTCTAAATATTTAAATCAACGTAAATACAAATTTTTAGAATAAGTTTTTTACTCGATAGTTTGATTTGAGTACCATCCCTTAATGAGCATGATGATATTGTAATACCAAGTGAAGCTAATGCAAATTCAGTGTTTGAGTTTGATGATGTAGCCTCTCAAAAGCAAGATAATATATAGCATTGTTTTTAATGGGTCAGCATAAGGTACATTGACTGTTTCTATTTGAGCCAGACATATGCTTGTATTCCTAAACATCTTATACGTGATAATGTAAATTTGCTTGTACTGTTTAAACAAAATGAGATGAATCTGAAGCATATATATACATATATTAGGGTGGGTCAATTTGTAGAGGGCCGAAAAAGTAGATTTTGCGTACCAACCTCACGGTGTTCTTTGGATCATTTTAAGAATTCTTGTCCAGAAGAACATACCTTTATAATGCATTTCGAGCCTACTAATTTTTCAAGGTAGCTTTTTTACAAAAAGTGGCTCAGATGTTGTATGAAAAAAACAAAAAGACATTTTTTCTCAAACAAAATGTGTATTCGGAGGTTTTCGGGGTCAAGAAATTTATTTTTGACATTTATTTTTATATTTGAGTGCCGCCAGAGGGCGCTTCCCTTAATTTTTTTGGATTTTATCGTTTTTTGGGGGGAAAATTGACGAAATTGTTGCAAAAATCGACAAGCATTTGACTTTCTCATAATGCAATCACAAGTTTCGAATAGCTCAAAATGATCAGCTTTGAAAATTAGAGGGGTACCCATGCGCGACCTATATCGATTGTATTCAATTTAAGACTAAAAATTTGATTTTTTCTTTGTT
Organism: Belonocnema kinseyi; assembly: GCF_010883055.1. Taxonomy (NCBI): domain Eukaryota; kingdom Metazoa; phylum Arthropoda; class Insecta; order Hymenoptera; family Cynipidae; genus Belonocnema; species Belonocnema kinseyi. The sequence goes on from NC_046657.1 coordinate 87,699,030, forward strand.
TACTTTGTTTGAAAAAATAGGCTTCGTTCATTCAGCTAGTAAACAAAGAAGAAATCGAATTTTTAGTCTTGAATTGAATACAGTCGATATAGGTCGTCAATTTTCCCCACAAAAGCCGATAAAACCCCAAAAAATGTACGGAAGCGCCCTCTGGCGCTACACAAAAATAAAAATAAATGCCAAAAATGGATTCCTCGACCCTGAAAACCTCCGGATACGCATTTGGCTAAAGAAAGAAATGTGTTTTTGTCTTTTTCATACAAAATCTGAGTACATTTTGGAAAAAAACTTACCTTGAAAAATTGGGAGGCTTGAAATTTATTTTAAAGGTATGGTTTCTTGGGCAAAAATTCTTAAGATGATCCAAAGTACACCGTGAGGAGATAAGCAATACGGCAAAAAATTTGACCAGCCTTAATATATATATATATTAATATCTGCTTTCACAAGCAAAAACATATTTTGCATAAAATTGCTAAAGCTAGTGAAGCGATTCGATGAAAGCATAGATTACTAAAGTCAGGTAAAGAGAAACAGTTGATCGGACACAAATGATACCTTTAAGCCCATTATTACCTCACTTAAGAAAAAAGTTAATGGTTTTGAAACTGTGAAAAGAATTTATCCAATCGGAAATGAAGAACAGAATAAAATAAAAAATGAAATAAAGAGTGATTCTGAAGAATAATTTGAGCAAGAGTTCCAAAATGAATATGAAGAGCAAAATAAGCAAGATGATCAAACTTCATTCGTGTCAGCATGATTCTGAGGCTTCAGCGGATTTAGAAACATCAGCCCCCTTTTTTATCAAATATATAACAATTGAATATTTTCAAAAGTTGGAAGAGAGAAGGAGAGATATAGATAATGTTTATGGTGTACGAAAATTATCTAAGTACAGACTAATGATTAGAAATTCTTTGATAAGTTTCAATAAAAATCGTATTAATATAGGTACTTGTAATCTATTCAAAGACTGTGGGTTTGCTTGAACTTGTATTTACAAAGATTACCAAATAGTATTGAAATAGTATTGATAGTATTGAAAAGCAATCTTTATTGGGTAAAGGTTTAATTCCAAAATTTATGTTTGGCACAGAGGATAATAAATTAGAATTCATTTATTAGGATGTTCCAAATGAATTGGTTGATAGATTACGTTAACTGTTATCATCTCAAGCAGCTGGAAATCGAAGTCACACAAATGAAATAATATCAATTACACACCCACACAAAAAAAAGTGTGCGGATCTGGTAACAAGACACACGTATTCCTATGGATTTTGGGGCGCTGAATTCAAATTCGGTATCAAAAATCACCCATCACGT
>NC_046657.1:87700458-87719002 GCF_010883055.1 Belonocnema kinseyi
TAAAGCTCTGGAAGCATATTTTCCCAGTAGCAAATGTGTGCTACATCGAATGGGTCAACTCGAGCCTAACCTAGAAATAAATCTAACCTAACCTAACCTAACTTAACTTCACGTAACACAATTAAACTGATTGTGTTGTCCCGTTGTGTTTGCGGTACGGTTTCATTCAGCTTCGGCTTAACTTACATAGAGGGTTAACCTAACCTTACCTAACAAAACCTGACCTAACCTAACCTAGCAGGATGAAATTCAACCACACGTGTAGCTATGTAAGCGTACGGTTCCCAGTCTTAAATGTGTGCTATATTTAATAGGTTAACTCGACCTTAACCCCTAAATGAATCTAACTTAACAGAACCTAACGAAATTTTGCTTAACGCAACACAACTTAACTTAAGTGTTCCCGTTGTAACACAATAAAATTCATTTCATTGTACTACAGGTGGTTAAAAATTTAGACGCACATTACTCATTTGAAGCAACTTAGAAATACAAGTAGAATTGACCCCATTTCAATTAACCTGACAATGTTTGTATCAATTAAAATTTAGAACTGTAACTTAAACATGCAAATGAATAAGAGTTTTATTCAAAAAAATTTTCTCTCTGCTTTTCTTAGACTTAAGGGATATATTGATACTATCTTTCGTGTTTACATTTTATCTTGCTTTTTATCGTAATTAAATTGATTTATAGACCTACTTCAGTCTATTTTCTGCCTGCTATACCGTGTCCTTTTTTCTTCGAAGGAACGATGCAAAGGGTTACGCTTACGTTTAAGACCTACATTCGTTTCCCTTTTCAACATCCAGCAAAAATCAGCCATCATGACCTCGTCCTATCTACCCTGATATCGTTGTTCCATCACTTTTATGTCTTGATGAAAACGTTCCCCTTGTTCTTCGCTGAAATCACCAACATTTTATGGAAACTTATCCAGATGGGAATCTAGAAAGTGAAGTTTTAAATTCATCAAGCAGCCTAACTTTTTGTAGGTTCTTATCATTTTCGCAACAATATTCTCGTAGCCTGGACTTTTTTTGTTACCGAGGAAATTTGCGTTTACTGCTTTAAAACTTTCTCAAGCTTCCATTTCAATTTTCGTCATGTGGCTCACGCAATTAGTACCTCTTGTCAATATTCGAATCTGTGGTCCATCGAAGACTCCTTCTTTCAATTTAGCGTCTGAAACATTAGGGAATTTAAGGGATATATACTTATATCATTGTCCATCTTTGTCTAACGCCTTGACAAATTGCTTCATGAGCCCAAGCTTTATGTGGAGGGGTGGTAGTAAAATTTTTTCTGGATCAACGAGGCTTTGGTTGATGATATTATGAGAACCAGATTTGAATGAATCTCTTAAAGGCCAATGTTATCTGCTGTAATGATTGGCTCGATCTCTGCTATTCCACAGGCATATAAAGCATGACTCTCTCGTGAAACCCGATTGTTGGCCTAATATCATTATTATGATTTTGAGATCACCACATATTTGCCATTTGTGATTGGTGTAATTAACTTTTTCAAGAAGAATTTTAACATTGTTATATTCTTCTTTGATGACCGTTGAGTGAGGTATAGGGATAGTAGCGTAAGTATTCGTGTTATGCAGTAAAAAAATCCTTAATGCTGCGTTTTCACGAATCAATGAAAAGTCGCCTTTCTTCGTCTCTGTACACATTTTTCTTCAAGTGGTTCATTAATCCGTTAACGTCAGTGCAGTACACTAAAGACGTCTCTTCGTCTTTAACGAAAAACTTTCTGAATTCTTTGTCCCTGTCGCGATAGAATGAAACTTTTGTCTTTGGCTCTAGAAGATTTCTTCTTTTTAGAAATGAAGCAGCAAGTTCAGCGCCGTCTGTCAGTAATCCAAGATCTCTAATAAAATCATTCAGTTCTAGTTGCGACACTAATATTGGAACCTTCAATTTCATTTTATGCACGCCATATTCGTCATCTTTTTCGTCATTTTCGTCGGAATCATCAGAACCATTTTCTGTTTGATCACTGGTTTCACTACCGTCTCCATGACGTTGACTTTCAATTTCCATTCTATCATCTTCTAAAGCGCTTAAATCAGTCAGGCGTGCATATTTATTGATTTCGATTGCTCTTGTGACTGTGCACACATTAATGTACGAATTGTTATTTTTACTTTTGGCGTTGAACCCTTTAACGGAATCCATGCAAAAGTAGCAGTCCTTCGCAATAACGGGTTTTTCCCATGTTGTTGGTGTAGAGTACTGGCGGTACTTTTCGTTGTTTGAATTTTTTAAACGATACAAAATAAGTCTGCAGGAATTGCAAATGACATGAGGAATCCATGTTGTTTCTTGGAGCAGCAATTTACGGTCAAAACACTTTTCGTAAAGACTTTTCACTTCCTCGTCGATTGATTTTCGCAAACTGCTCACTTCATATTTACTGCAAATGTAACATAATGAATCTGAGCTATTCTTGCAGGCATGCGATTAAGAAAGGCTCGCGGTTTTTTTCCTTGTAGCATGAGACTCTACAACAACCAAGTGATCCATTGATGAAGAGCTACGGTTGCATGATGACGACGTCGGAGAGTCCGCTTTCCAAACCTGACCAGACGCCGATACTGGGGTTTTTCCCTGCATCGTAATAGACTTTTTACCTGTGTCTGCAATGACGGCATGAACGCCGTTTACCCAGGGACTCAGCCAATGTGGATTCGTTGCCCACCGTCACCACGTGGAGTTGCCCTGGTTACAGACACAGGCGAATAATGCTAGGAACAAGCGGTTACGAAACTCCAGACATTTACTGCTATTAATGTCAAAATGTGAAAGTACGCAAGAACAGGGTTGCCAGCGTAATCGGTTAGGTTAGGTCAGGTTTTGTTAGGTTAGGATAGGTTAAACCTCTATGTAGGTTAAGCCGAAGCTGAATGAAGCGTGACCGCAAACACAACGGGACAACACAATCAGTTTAATTGTGTTTCGTGAGGTTAGGTTTGGTTAGGCTAGGTTAGAATTATTTCTAGGTTAGGCTCGAGTTGACCCATTCGATGTAGCACACATTTGCTACTGGGAAAATATGCTTCCAGAGCTTTACGTGTAGTTCAATAAATTTCTGTTAATTCAGGTTAGGTGAGGTCAGGTTCTGTTGGGTAAAGTTATGTTAAATAAGTAGATATCAGCCAAGGGTTGATCCTTCACAGTTGTCGATATGTTTTTGAACTGAAAATTTGCATCACTGGAATTATTTTGAAATTTAATTGCCTCAGTGCATGATTTTCCGTCATTTTTTGAGGTTATGGCTCAACCATGACGTGATGGGTGATTTTTGATACCGAATTTGAATTCAGCGCTCCAAAATCCATAGGAATACGTGTGTCTTGTTACCAGATCCGCACACTTTTTTTGTATGGCTGTGTCATTGAAGAATTACGTGAGGCTGTTATTATTTATTAATCAATTATTTGTCAATATTTTTATCATTTACAAAATGTGTATCGATGTGTTCAGACGTTATATAAACCGTCGATGCAACACGTGTTACAGAAAAAATTCACTCTGTATGATATCATAGATTCCTTGCGAACTGAAGTTGTTAACAATAACATGATGGTTTAAACTCTAAAAACTTCCGCAAATTAGATTGTACATATTTTGAAAGTTGATGTGGATTCAACTCAAGAACTGTCGTATGGCAATGCAGAGCTCATTTCTTAGTTGGATGTCAAGTTGAACACACGCAAAAATGGATGACGAAAAGCTGAAACTGGTGAAGGAGCTACATAGGCCTGCTAGAAGAAACTGGCAACGTCGACACTTTGATATCCGTAGCATCGATGAGACTTGGCAAACGGATCTTGTTGAAATGCAACCTCATACAAAAGAAAACAAAGGATACAAGTACATCTTAACTGTATTTGACAATTAAAAAAATTTTTTTTGGGCTATTCCCGCTGAATCCAAGAAGGGTAAAGATGTAGCTGCAGCCATGGAATCTATACTTGACAAAGGACGAGTATCAAAAAATTTAAACGTTGATAGAGGTAAAGAATTTTACAACTCGCATTTTGAAAAATCTTATGAAGCGATATAAAATAAATTTGGGTACAATTAGTAATTTGAAAGCATCAATTTGCGAGCGATTTAATCGTACTTTGAAAAATAAAATGTGAATGCAATTTAGCTTGCAGTGTAATTATAAGTGGTTAGATATTTTGAAAGATTTAATTTGATCTTACAACGATAATAAACATCAGACTATTAGAATGAAACTAAAAGATGTTACTAAAAAAATTTAACAATTCTCGATTAACATATACAAAAATTATAATGTGAAACAAGCAGTTGAGAAGGCTAAATTTAAAGTTGGTGGCAAAGTTCGTGTAAGTAAATTTAAGCACGTTTTTAAGAAAGGCTACACACCGAATTAGAAAACTGAAATATTTACGATAAGTCATGTTAAGAATACCGAACCAGTGACGTATATGCTTGAAGAAAACTGGGTAAAGCTGTTGCAAGTCGTTTTTATGAACAAGAACTCGGTAGAGTTAGAAATCCAGACATTGATCTTGTGGAAAATGTACCTTAATCTAATATATAAAAAAAGAGTACATTTGGTTTATATTATATTTGTATTCAGATTTTCTTATTAATAACATACATGAAATCTTAATGTATAACGGTATCATTCACACGTCTGAGTTCTGGTAATTTCTCAATCATTTCTTCAAACACATTCTGATTATAAAAAGTAATTATTTCAGGAAACAGAATTTCAAATCATATGAGACTAGTAAATATAAGTTTTTTCATTGCCTTACTCTTTAAACTTACATCATTTTTCTGTATATCAGAATTGACACTTTTTACACAAGGTAATTTCACATTATGCCAAACACTTTCGGTGATATTTTCAATTATGACCTCCGTTGTACATTGAAACGGTGTAACACTCTGTTCCTAAAGATACCGGTAGATACAAATACATACTTCCTGGAGAACAGCGAACGTTCTTTCTTGCAGTACAAATGAATAATATTTTTGCGTTTCTTGCATTTGCTCCAAAGCCACTATATTATTTCCTTAAGCTATAGTTATGCGTATATAGAGATTTCTACAGACGAAGCATTGTTACTTCTCTTGGCCATCAAAGATCTTTTTTAAATTCAGCAGCGATGATAATTTGTTTAGTGAATTATGAATTCAGATTGTGTGTAGTTGCTTGTAGCATTTGCTTTCAAGGTGTATAAGTGATGACGATGTTGATCTCACTGAAGGCTTTCACACAATGAGTGATAATTTTTTGTAATTGTACACTTAATATATTTTTCTTCTCAATAAATTCGATGGAATTGAAGCGATCACCCAAATTCGCCATTTCAAGGATCTGATCTTCACAGGCCTATTTCATTTGCATGAACAGTTTCTTATCTTCTTCAAACAGTTTTGCCATTACTTGAGGTAGAAAAACGGAGAGTTTCTTTTCTATGATCATGAGGCTTTGCGTTCCATATTTTGTTTTAGCTTCCTTAATATATGTAATCCGTATTCTTTTTTAGCTTCTAGGTCTGTCAGCTTCTTTTTGGAAGAAAATCATCACTCAGAGCGGTATTGTTTAATTTTAAGAAAATTTTTTTTTCACTTTTTGGTATCTTTAAGATTCAAAGTTTTAAATTTTATTGTTATAATTTGTCAATTTGTTTGCACTTGTAACACTCGTTTTAATTCTTGAATGTTCTTCAGGAATACTTTTAAACGACTTTTTAGCTCTTGCTGCTTTTCCTCTTCACAATCTGACATCTGACAAGAAACCGAAGAAATAGAAAAACTGGCCTCCACTTATGAACGATTATCTCTACTACCAAATTTCTAAAAACTTTTGCATAGTATTTAGCGATATGATGCAATAATTAACATGAAAGTTAAAAAATACGTTTTAAAACATGTGCTTAATTGAGCTGACATCACATGTGTTTAGTGTACAAGAGAGATTTCTCAGAATTTATAAGTGGGGGCACATGTTTTTCAGGATACATGTAAAAATTTCATGAGGTGATGGTGTGAAATGAGTCTTTCAAGGTGACAAGGTGACATATGATTTATGGTATTTCCGAGAAGCTTCGAATACGCTGACCCTCACTTGATGCTGTGACGTCAGGTATGATATCCTGTTCCATATTTTGGAGTGAGAAATTTCCATTCCCGGATTCAGGTATTTATTTTCAATATCGATAGTGAGAATTGGATAAAACACTGTAATTCTTACGTCAAAACAAGCAGCGAAACCCATCTCACAGCCTTCTGCGCTCTAGCCGCAAGTTTGCAAGTATTCTTCTATCGCCATAAGCTTTCATTCTGCTGCCCTAGCAGTGTCAGTCTTCTTCCATTTCGGTTCCAAATCAGAGAAAGGTTCCATGTTATTTTTCAAGAAGACCATCATTGTGTCTATAATTTTCTGGCTTTCACTATCTTCGAATGAATCTAATAGGACCAATATAATCGGTACAGTAGACTAAATACTACATTAAAATGATAAAGGTTATACAGTGAAAGTATATGTAAATTATTTTTTCATTCATAAATATCCCAGTAAATGAAGCCCCCTTTTCTGGGTTTGAAAGGAATAAACTAATATAATATTCGAATTCCCTTCTATTCTTAAAATAGAAAAGTATTTTAAGGTTAGAATAGGATTTAGGCATATTGAAAGGCATTGAATTCCATGCACTCAGAGAATACTAAATGTGGAATTTAAATAGATTCTAATTAATGGGATCAAATATAACTTAGTCATAACATCGGTCCCCTCTATATGTTGAGAGACTGTTTCAAATTTAATTTGGAGCAGCTTCACTGCTCGGTGCATCTTTGATGTCTGTGAGCGACACAGCTGGTCTTGTAGCTTCTTTTTCACCGAGTTCTGGAATCTTGACCCAAGCCCATTTTATAGGTTACTTCTGCCTATTAGCGATATCATAAAAATCTTGTGCACGATCAGCATTGAAGTGACAGTTACAATTGTTATCCATAAAACAATACTTATCACTTTTCTGTCAATCTTCCCGATTTCACGCCACCGGTCGGAATCGCCGTAATATCGTGTTAATTAAAAAATGCTAGCTCTCTGCTATTAACGAATTCACCATCGGAGACCGGCTTCCGCAACATCGATTCAAACACGCAGACTCTGGCTGTTATATAAAATTTAGGAATAGAAAAAATAAATAAACTTCGAATTCAAAAGTATTTTTAATAAACATCGCACAATTCTGTTTCTGTAATTAGTCCGCAATAATATTCGACAGAATAGCTATTCTCTTCTCATAGATTACCCCTTATTTCAATTAAAGAATTCTTCAAGGCATAACCTAAAAAACAACAATCTTACCAAACATAACCAAAAAAAAGACGCAAAGTATTGAGACGAATAAGACCAGACATTTCTTAAAATCCTTAAATTCGGGATTCGACGTAATTCCGACCTACCAAAACGCTCATGAATCAAAAAAGTTCCACAAACCGGATTTAAATCGTGGCACTTCCCTGATAACTTTAAATTCTCTTGAATCTTTTTTCATTTACTGGGATACTTTGAGTGGTTGATTTTGATTTCGAAGTTATCATTCTTCTTTTCTTTAGAACTCATTATTTGTTTAAGTACTTATCACATAAGATTTCCCAAGTCCCTTCTTTGGATCTATTATAAAAAATATCCGGATATTAATTCGGAAAAAGTGCACTATAGCAATTTGCTCACATTTGCCAAGTTACACCATCGATTTTACAAAATACGTGAATTTGAATATCCATTTTGTATTAACTTTGAAATAATAATGGGAAACCATAAGTGACAGATGTATGATACCTTGTATCTGGATCTGGTTCGCAAGCATGTTTGATCAGCTTTTTGTAATCGACTGCTTCATTGTATTTATATGTTGTTAATACTTCCCTGCCTCTGAATGGTGAGTTCAAAGTAATTTTAACAATATTTTTGCTAAAATAACAGTGAGAGGGAACTACAAAAATATGCAGTCAAACCTCGTTTATTGCAACTGCTTCGAAACGTACACACCTCGTCTATTGCAACTCAAGAGGTGTGCCCAACACTCCACGTATTGGGGAAGTTGCGATAGACGCGTATCTTAGATTGCAATAAACGAGATTTGCAATAAACAAGTCTTGAAATAAACGAGGTTTGACTGTATTAATATTAGGATATAAACTTATAAGTATAAAATAAGATATGATGGAACAATTCTTTTTCAAACAAATTTAACTTAATTATACTTACATTTTTTTAAATTTAAAGAATTTTATGAATTTTGTTACCGGCAGACGTGCGAGAGACGTTAGAAGTGCTTGAGCCTGCAGGAATCATTATTAAATTGACTTAATTGTTAGCATTTTGACTAGAAGTGTCAATAACTCCATTCAGCGTATCTTCTAATTCCACACAATCCAAATCCATAGCTTGAGTCAGTTCTTTCAAATAATTTTTATATTTGTTTTTAAATTTACTCCGATCACCCATGAGCACAATCAAATCTTTAATTTATTCTTTTTTTACAAGTTTAAAAGATACTTCATCAATCCGGTTCACTAAAAATTAATTAATTTGTTTATAACGTGTTACATTGACAACGGGTCGCTTATGAGATTGAATGCCATAAAGTATAAGGTCTGTGCGAAAAAGTTGTGAAAAAATACCATTTCCATTACTTGATCAAATTTTTACTAATACTAGAATAAAATGATTATATCGAAGTAGTTTTAGCAAAGTTTTCAAATTTTAGTTATTTTCTTGTAGAAGTGGGAAACAAAATATAGCCAGAATTTTTGCCCAGTGATGTATCCGGAAATTATAAATTGGCACACACAAATTGAAAATAATTGCCAACAACATTTTCTGAATTAAAAAAATTAATAAATGGTCCTTCTTTTTATTTTTTAAAATTAATAGCGGCCGTTAAAAAAATCCGTAACATTTTTTTTCGACAATTCTGACCCCCTCCCCTTTTCCTTTCGAAATTCTTTTTCTATAGTAAGTGTATGTAACTTTAACATTAGCGTAACATTCGAGGTTATATTCTATGTTAGGTCATAATTAATGAGAAAAAATACTGCAGCTATTTATGATACAAATCTGTAAATTGTTATGAAAAGTGTTTGAAAAAAAGCATAATCCAAATTTTGAAACATTTTCACTAAGAACCTATCATGATAATTTGAGACCAGAATACTTTTAAATTTGCTGGGTAAACTCAGATCGTATAATTGATTTTTCACCAAGAGTCGTGAACTTCTTTTTTTTTATAAAAAATAAGTTCATATGGTTCAGTTTTTCAAGTTAATATACAAATCAAAAGAAAAATAGGGGGAAATTCTTTTTAATGAAATTAATGAATGAATTTTTAAACAAATCGTTCTGTTTTCAACTGAACAGATGAATTTCCAACTAAGAAGATTAATTTTATACCAAAGAGTGCAATTTTCAACAAGATATATGAATTTTTTAACAAATATTTGAATTTTGACCTAAAAAGGATTATTTAAAAAAAAAAAAAATACTTAAATTATCAGTTCAAAAAATTAATTAAAAAGATGAATTTTTAACTGAATATGATCTACTTCAATTGGAATTTGTAGATTTTTAGTAAAAAAAGTTAATTTTCAACCAAAAAGAAATTATATTCAAGAAAGAGCTTCTTTTTTATGGTAGAAGTTTTAAATTATTTCTATACGATTTATTTTGGTATAATTTTGTAGATTTAAAGAATCAGTCATGAAGTTGCAAATTAAAAACATTTTTATCAAGGTTTTAGATGTCTAAATACTCTACGAACAGAGAACATATGGAGATTTTTAACGAAACTACCAGAATAAATTCTTTTAATTACAATTAATGGAAAGATTAATATATCATTCACATTAAAACGCTTCGAATTTATAATATTTTGCGTGAGAATATTCCACTTTCAATTAAATAAACGCATTATCAACCAACGAATTAAATTTTCAACTGAAATGATACATCTTCAAACAAACAAAATAAAATTTTAGCAAAATAGTTCATTTTTAAACAAATAAGTTAAAGTCAGCCAAAAAAAGCATTTTCAATAAAGTAGTTAAACATTCAAGCAAATAGTCGAATTTTCATGGAAACACCTAGAAAGCAAAGCGGTTATATGTTTTCAGAGTCGCTGAGTTCAAATTTAAAGGTTATTTGACTCGGCGAGGTCGCATTCTATTCATATTTTTCAAAAAATGAATTAAAATGCCGAAAACTGTCCCTTACACGTGAAAGAAAAATTTATTTTATTTTTTCCTATGATATCTTGTTCTTTTATTCTCGATGGACCTATGCAAGGCGTTTCTGTGACGTTTCACCCCTTTTTGAAGAGCCATTCTTTGCAATGTCCAACAGTCATCTACTAACATATTCACATCCCACCTTCCCGGATACCTGCGTTACATCACCTTTATGTCTTGATGGAATCTTTCTCCCTCTTCCTCACTTTAATACCCCAAATTCATTTGAAAGTAATCTATGTGAGAATCCAAGAAGTGCAACTTTAGATTCATCAAACAACTAAATTTTTCAAAGTTTTTCAAGAAATCAACTACTATTTTCTTGAAGTTTTCACTTTTACGATTACCGAGAAAGTTTTTCTCGACATTTTTGAAACCGGTCCACGCAGCTTTTTCTTTTTTGGTCATAACTTCAATGACATTCTGATCGTTCAACATTTTGCGGATTTGTGGGACATTAAAAACACCCTCATGCAGTTTTGCATCTGAAATATTTAGAAATTTTTACTGTAAATATTCGAAACATTTGTTTTTTTGGTTAAGAGCCTTAACAAATTGCTTCATGAAACCCATTTTAATATGGAGAGGAGGTAGAAGTTCTCTGTCTGGATTGACTAACGGGTTTTGCTTAATATTTTGCATACCTGGCTCGAATGGAATGCTCGTTGGCATTCTTTGTTAGTATAGTGATTCTTTCTATCCCTATTATCCCTCAAACATAAAAAATGGATTTTTTTTGTAGAAACTTTATTTTTGCCCTAATACCAAACCTAAAATTTTCAAGTCTCCGTAAATTATGCAATTAAATTCTTAATGCTTGATCTTTTTCAAAACAAATTCGAGATTTTGGTTTGTTCCCTTGAGCACAGTTGAATGAGCTATCGGTATAAGAGTGAACTTATTCGTGTTGTGAAGTAATACTCCCTTGAGACTTCTTTTAGAAGAATCAATAAAAAGTCCCACTCCTCATCCTTTTTAACACCTAGTTTCAGTTCATCCATTAACCCTTGCACATCGTTACAATACAACAGCGACGTGTCCTCTATTTTCGTGAAGTATTTTATAAATTTTACTTCTTTATTTCGGAAGTAATCAACTTTAAGATCTTTTGCAGGTAGTTTTTGTCATAAACGACGTAAGAAGTTCTGCATCATCTTTTGGTAGCCCTAGATCTCTTACCAAGTAATTCAGTTCCTCCTGCGACGTAATTTGGGAAACTTTATCCTTGCCTTTACCTGGAATGTGATCGTCGTCATTTTCGTGATGCTCCGATTCATCACTATATTCATCGGAATCATTTTCTTCGTCGGATTCAATGTTTTTCCTCGATTCGTCTACTTCATCAAAATCATTTTTTACATAAGAATTTCTCTCATTGCAGCACGATCTTTGTGCTTTTTCTACTTCTTTGACATTTCTATAAACAAAGCTTTGCTTATTTTTTCTGTTGAAAACTGTAAAGTCATTTATACAAAAGTAACAATCCTTTTGATACAATGGCTCTTTCCACAACGTAGGTTTGTTATATTCCATGTCCTTAGATGGTCTGCTTGAATCCCAACGATGTAAAATATTACAACAATCTGCACATATTTTGTGTGGCATCCATTTTTCGTACGTTATTTTAAGACCAAAACATTCCTGATAAATTTTTTCAATTTTCGCGGAAATTAATCTTCGATCTGTTGGGGGCTGGTATTTGGTACATATGTAGCAAAAAGCACTAGCGTCTTTGTTTCATGTATGTTTCGAAAGAGAGTCTGGACATCTTTTGTTTGTAGCTTAAATATGTGTTGTAACAGAATAGTTACAACAAATTCAGCTCGGGGCGACCCTGTATGCAAAGGGTGCTGAGCCGCGCCGAATCATGGCGTAACCGCCGAGCGGTCCCGAAGGGCTGACGACACGTCTTGCCGTCGTCGGACCAGTCAGTCTTCGCTAGTACGCCCCGCTCGCCAATGCTTTTTCGCGAATGGCCGTACCACATCTTGGGAAAACCGTAACGGACTACCTCCCTCGACCCTCGTCGCTTCAGCGTTAAGAAACATTCGCGCGTGAGGGATCCTGCACCGACCGCAGGTGACTTTAACGTCCTAGAGGTGATAACTCTCACACCTCCCTAGACCTAAGTATAAGAGCTTTCCGACTTTCATGAGGACTATGTCAACTCGTCGTCGGACATACGACACGCTACGGCTTCATCCTCACACCCTCACGCTCACCTGCAAGGCAGCGCGTCTTCGTTTGCTTTGTTGTCTCAACAAATCTGTGAACGAATCATTCTATACATCCCCTTTGGAACAGTTGTCATCGTCACAGTATCTATCAAGGCAGCAGGATTTTGTGCTACAGACTGATAGCCACGCTCAAAGAATGACGAATAAGTCCTATGTACCGGACGCTGAATACAAACAATTTAGGTTCAGAACAGTTCTCAGTGTTTTAATTTGTTTAAGGTAATAAATGGAATGCGACCTCGCCGAGTTAAATGATCTTTGAATTTGGAATCAGCGACCCTGAAAACATAAAACCGCTTTGATTTCTGGGGTTTTCCATGAATTTTCCAACTTTCATAATTGTTTTGAGGTTAGGAACCAAATGCGACCTGACCGAGTCAAACCAACCCCGGATTCGGATTCAGCGGCCCCAAAAACGTATAGAAATGTTGACAAGACTTTTAGTAGCAGTCAATGAGCGTTCTGTCGGTAACTTAAATAATTTTGTCTGTGTGCTAGCGCTGATATTATGGATGCGCTTGAAGTGACCTGCAGCAGAAGTTACTGACATTTTCTTAAATTTTTAACGCTGCAAAAGAGTATTGCGATTACTCCGTGAGTTTCTAATGGAAATTTTAGCGTAGAATCCAAATTTCAACAATTTAAAAGTTAATTTTGCTGTTTTTTTTTTAGTTTTGAAAGAAGGAACCAAAAGGGGGTTTATCTACAAAAGTTTGCGGCTTTCGATAGCGATTAAGAAACAAATTTTTAGATTTAACACGCGAAAAAACTATGTAACTCTCAAGATGTGTAAATGCTGAATGTTAATTAAACATTTTTTTTGTGAAAAATATTTCTGTCTCGAAAAAATCAAAAGTTAATGTCCGGATATCGCCATATCGGAAACAAAGGTAAGATGCATAATGGCAAGTATATACTCAATTTTAAAAGTTTCTTCGAGACAGCTGGAAAGTCCCCATTCTTCCAGATTCTTTGAGACGAATTGATCCATCTTGAATCTACAAGACCAGATATGACATTAAAGGGATATAAAAGTGCTCTAAAAATATAAATATACTGATCGAAATTCAATAACGCATGCGAACATGCAGGTGAGGATCACTCCTTCTGTACTCGCTTTTTGATGTTAGATTTTCGTTAACATATAATTGCACTCAAATGCACGGGAGAAACTATATTTATTTTTAGGAAACGTATCCAATGTCAAATCACCTTTATCTTAGATAAATTCGATGCACGATAATACACAACACTTTTTTTCTCAGGATCTCGCGTTTTGCACACCACTGGCGGCGAAATCATAGAGTCACGCCTTTCCAGGGGCGCACGCTCCCTCCGCCACCGGGGTAGCGACGGGCTATTTTCTTATAAAAAAACGCTTTTTCTTCATTGTTACTTAAAATCATGAATTATTTAGTATTATTTTCAGTAAAATCTACATTTTCCAGTCCATGTCTCTCAAATCCACACCCCACCCAGTTGAGGTAGCAAGCTATACTTTTCATACATGGTTTGTGTGCCCCTGTGCCTTTTCATCTTTAGAAGACAATCACTTTTACCGTGAAACGATTCTTAGATTGACGATAAAAGAATGCACTTTAATGTTTAAACGATTGCATTTCAATAGCGCGGTAATGCGATTCCACGCATGCACGCACATTCATGCTCTCATTCAGAAACATTCCACCTTGCACGACTAAATGCTCGTAAATTATCTTACGGTAAGAGTACATCCATTTTCACCGTTAAGGGCTTGCTCTTCGTGACCAGGTGACCGAACTAGTCCCCGGTTATGAGCATTTTTTTTTTGGTGTACACTGTGTCTACACGAATTGAGATATCGTGTGTAAAATTTTACAGATTAAAAAAAAAGCACTAAAGAATGCTTATAGCACTTTGCAGATATTTTTTGGTTTGATGTATTTCAGATTTTTTGTTTCGCGTATATTGAGCACTGACACCAATTTCGGACTAAATCGTCTAAACCTTTAAAAAAATGAATGTATGAAATAAAATTTGCACATTCATTGCCAATCAACAAATAAGTATCTGCATATACGTAACCTATAATTATTTTTGGAGAATTTTTCGCGGTTTCTAGCGGAGAGAAAAGAAACTTTGAACGTCGATAAAGTCGAGATCACGTGACTAAGTTCATTCATAAAATTTTTGTGTGGAAAATGAAATGATTTCCATTTTTTTCGGTCCTCAATACGTCCACACGGACTGATATCGCGTTCAGGATTTAGGAAGTTATACCGAAAGCACCAATTCTTGGCACCCTTCTCTATATTTTATGAAATAATAAGAGAATAGAGATAAATAGCAGATTGTTTTTTTTCAGTGCAGACATTTTTTTATAGTATCATGTATTCATCTTATGCTAAACAATAATGTATGTGTTCTAAAATTACAAAATTCAGCCTTGATTCCAGGCTGCCAAACATTTTCAGGTTAGCTAAAGAAAATCTTTAGATAATTGCAGTTTTCAATTTTCCCCTAGCAACGTTATAATTAACAGAAGTGACTATTTTCTTTTCAGCACGTTTCGAGGAAATGTTAAAATTGTTAATAAAAAATAACTAAGATTCAACCATAAATTTTTTAATAAATAATAGAGAGTGACAATGAATTTTCAATCGAAAGCACTGTATGCAACGCGGAAATAAGCGTAGAATAGAGAAAAATTAATATTTTCAGATTTCAGCGCAAAAGTGAAGATTATTCCATTATTTTGAATGCGCGATTTTTCCATCTGTCTAAAATGTCACAATAAGAATAAGATACCTCCTAAACTTATTCACTTCTATTTCCATAGCGACCGCCACACAGATTTCTATTCTCCCAAAGAGAACGTGTTTTCAATATATTTAATTCCTTCTAATTGTACCGGTAACGCACCTCACAGAGATATTTTTTACTCCTCAGAAGTGGTCATATTTTTATTTTATTAAATTCCTTCTAATAAGTTCACAAAATATGTGTAATAAGTTGTTTTAATTCCTTCATGCGGAATGTAAATTCTGAAATTTTAATTCTCACCAATTCAACTCTGCCTCTCTAGAATTAAAATTATTTAAATTCACACATTTGCACAGATTTCTTTGTTGCATTTTTTAAGACGTTTAAATAAATTATTTAAGTATAAATAAATATAAATTTGAATATTTTTCGAATTTATAAGTTATAAAAAGATTTAATAATGAAAAATAGGTTAAATAAATGCTGTAGTTAAGTTTTACTAAGTCGATTGAGAGGAATAGGATTTGCACTTTTTCTGTTCCCGTTGGAGGATTTTTAGACGGAGGAAAAATCGCGTATTCATAGGAATACAAATTCTTAATTTTTCTGAATTCAACGCTTGTTACCGGGTTAAAAAAAATCGAGGAACATCTTACATTGTGATACTCGAAATTCCGTCAAAAATTTCATGAAGGAACTTAGTCACGTGATCTCGACTTTGTGGACGTTCAAAGTTTCTTTTTTTCTCCACTAGAAATCGCTAAAAATGCTCCAAAAATAATGATAGGTTACGTGAGTGCAGATACTTATTTTTTGACTTGCAACGAATGTGAAAATTTTATTGCTTACATTAATTTTTTAAAGGTTTAGACGATGTAGTTCAAAATTGG
The DNA here is from genome assembly GCF_010883055.1 of Belonocnema kinseyi. Taxonomy (NCBI): domain Eukaryota; kingdom Metazoa; phylum Arthropoda; class Insecta; order Hymenoptera; family Cynipidae; genus Belonocnema; species Belonocnema kinseyi. The sequence continues at coordinate 87,716,626 of NC_046657.1, forward strand.
TGTTAGTGCTCAATATACGCGAGCTAAAAAATCCGAAATGCATCAAACCAAAAATTATCTTCAAAGTGCTGTAACTCGAATGGTAATATCCTATTTCATAGATTTAGAAATAAACTTTCTTTAAAACTTTAAACATATTGATATATACAAACGTTCTTAAGTGCTTTTTATTTGATCTGTCAAATTTTAAACACGATATCTCACTCCGTGTGGACATAGTGAGCACCAAAAAAAATGTTCATAACCGGGGACTAGTCTGGTCACGTGATCACGAAGAGCATGCCTTTAAACTGCACCTTCTGCGCGTTAAAGTAGAGTCGCTTATGGTTGAAACGATTCTTAGTAGTTAGGGTGACGCCCCGTGATTGCAGAATTGCGTTGCGTTTTGCGTAATGCGTCAAATCACTAGATATTTTAGCCAGTCAAAGTATTTCTCTGAATAACTAGGAGAATAGTATTGCCTGAAATCTCTAGTGACCCTCAAACGTCTCGCACTTAAACCGTTAAAGGATCTGTTTTCAAACCTATTTCTAAATCGATGACACTTTAACCGTAAAAGTATTCCTTTATTGTTTAGAGGCATTTTCTGAGAGAGTGAAGGCTAGTATACACAACTCATAGGGTCTGTAACGTTTATGGATTTTTCTTCCGTAACGCTTGCGAAGCGTCAGCACTAGCAATAAACCAGTACAGTTAATCTATAAAACCTGCAAATATTACCGATGGTTCTAGTCACAATTATAGATAACACCTACAGAAATTCTATAATAAACAGTACGTGCAGGGCAGTAAAATTGAGTGAAAAATTCCGTTACTTCTATCTTTTTTTACTGTAACAAGTACGTAAAGCCGTAACAAGGAAACTTCAGCAAATTTAGCATATAAATTTTTCTCCGTGCACGATTGGAACCCGAAATTTCTTTAGCAATCATGTAATTATTTATTGTCTTTGAACAAAGCTTAACAAGCTTGACAAGGCCGGTTCTAGACAGCCGACACCCACGTGCAGTGAATAATATCCCTCCCCTCTCAAACCTTATAATTTTCGTTGCCCATATACCATTCAGAATTTTTTAATAAAAATGTATCAAACTCATAATAATTATTAATCATAATATTTGTAATAGTGAATATTAACAATAATTATTGTGCTTAACAGAAAATAAGAAAATATTGACCAACACATTTATTATTACTCACTATTCATTATTGCATAATGTTCAAAAATTACACTAACAAATATAAAGTATAAAAACATATATAATATCTCAAAGGAAATATGCACGTGTTGCCTGAGGCTACAGCTACAGACACAGTTAAAAGGATTCGTTAACGTACATCCAAGATTGGGAACGCCAGATGTAGATCCATTTCCACCAAAAAATAAAGAATTTCCAGACGTTTCATGTTTTTCTCCAATATGTCTCTTAATAAGCATATTTCATCATGCAATTCCCTAGAATCAACATCAGATTCATTTATCTTATTGTGGGATAATTTTGATTGCACATATTTACATCGTTATAACAATTCTTCTTTGGCGATATCTTTTGAAGTGAAACTACTGTCGAGCAAGCTAAATGTTTTATCAAGATTATTCAACATCTCAAATCGATCGCTTAAATTACCAAACTCTACATCTGGAACGACCAAATAAAAGTTTATTTTGTATTTCTGTTTAGGATCCAAAATGCCTTCGTCCTTCGTTTCGTCGATGCGTATACCTTGATTTTTGCGTCTCACAGCTGCCACTTCAGGGAACTTTGATTCTGCTCCTAGGATACCAGCTGATTCTTTAGCGCAATTGAAAATATTTGTCAGACTCTTCTTCATTTCGAATTGCAAGCAAATTATGTATAAGCTCTTGAATTACATCGTTATATTTTGTTACATCGAGATTCGACTGTTGTAACATCAGATTTACCACGTTGTCATTAATTATGATACAATGCTCAATGACAACTGAGCATAGACATGGGTTTACTGCATCTGTCTGACTTAAGAAACTTGTATCAGATAACCGTTTTACTGTAAATCTCGAAAGATACTTACAAAAAATTTGCAAATCTTTCAGTTGACCCCGAAAGAAAATTATATACCTGTTGCTAATTTCCGAAAAAGTCAATAGCTTCTATACTATCACTAGTGGACCGAAGGAACCAAAAGGAGACTCTATAAGGTACCTTTAAAGACCCCACTGAGTCCCCCTTCAGTTCCTTAGCAAAATGTATAGATTTATGAAAAGTCGTAGAGTCTAAATTAATTTCCTTCCGCGTAGTGACCATATTAGGGTGAATTATTAGTTTGGACTTTGTACCCTCATCACTACGAGGGTTTTGTTACGACGAAGTGCATAACAGAAGACTGACCCAAGAAA
>NC_046657.1:87719102-87720411 GCF_010883055.1 Belonocnema kinseyi
AGTGACCATATTAGGGTGAATTATTAGTTTGGACTTTGTACCCTCATCACTACGAGGGTTTTGTTACGACGAAGTGCATAACAGAAGACTGACCCAAGAAAGACCGTATTAATTCTTTGCATTTAGAATTGATACTTAGAAAGGATACTTACAATTGATACTTTGAATTTAGGAAAATCAATTTCACTATTCGCGTACCCGGTAAGATGAGAAGAATTCAGAAACTTAATTCTCATTAATACGTGAATTTTCCTCCGTCGAAAGTTCCACCAAGGAGTAGAAAGAAAAGCAAAATCTATTCTTTTTGAGCCACTTAGAAAAACGTAATGGAAGCGTATTGAGAAGAATTAAAAAATGAAGGAATGCAAAAGCAAGAATAGAAAGACACTACATTATTAAATGAATGTATTATTATTTATTAAATTATTAAATCTATAATTTTGATTAAATAATACAAAATTTTACGACTAAAATTACTCCACCGTTACCGCAGACAAAAAATTAAAATTTCCAAACTTATATTCCACAAAAACAAATGGACAGATAAGAAGGAATTAAAATAAACCATGTAAGTATGCAATTAAAAATAACATTGCCAAAAAAATGGAAATTTCCTAACTTATTGTGCACACGGAAGACTAGAATCTATTTAAGTGTACATATTTTGTGGGCCTATTAGGTGGGATTAATTTAGTCGAAAATACAGCATGTAAGTATGGAATTAAAAATAACCATGAGGCGTGTGTCTACTGATCGAATTAAAAGAAATTAAGAAAATGGAAAATATATTCGCCTGCATGGAATACAACTCAAGTGTCAATCGTTAAGGAAATAAAAAAGAATTGGCTTCATGAATAGTCCTATTCTTTCGTTTGGCACTTCTCTCGATGGAAAATTAGAACATTAAAAGAAAATTTTAATGCTCACTCTTTCGTTTAAATCTGAAAATATTAATTTTGCTCTATTCCTCTCTTCTTACCGGATACCAAATACTTAGGCTAGGAATGAATAAGTAACAAGCCTCATTTGTGTTTGAAATTTGCGCCAGAGCAGTTGATCAAAGCTCTTCAATGTGAATAAGTGTATTGAAAGAGCAGTTTCGGGTGCAGTGATTAGTATAGAAATGGAAAAATTCGTATTTTAAATAATATCTTCCTCTAGATAAGGATATGTCTATTCAACACTAACGATTTTCAGGGATGGATATTCTACTGCTGAAATTTTAGTAATTTGAGATTTATTTAAACTCAAACATTAATAATGTAATTACCTACAAGTAATGGCGAGAAAATTAAAGTTCTCTTCCTTT
>NC_046657.1:87720511-87722498 GCF_010883055.1 Belonocnema kinseyi
CTACTGCTGAAATTTTAGTAATTTGAGATTTATTTAAACTCAAACATTAATAATGTAATTACCTACAAGTAATGGCGAGAAAATTAAAGTTCTCTTCCTTTGACTCCGAAAAGCGAGAGAAGCAGAAATATTAGCTTAGTGAATAAATGATCAGTTAAAAAATTAAAGTATTGTACATTAATGAGCCGGAATCCAATATGCCATAAAATTTGGTATAGCGTACAAAACTAAAAATCCCATAAACAGTAAGGAAATTTGACTAGTTTTAACGACCGTGAAATTTGGAGCATAGTTTTTTATTTGAGAAATAATAAAAAAAACCTGAAAAAATGTGTAAGGTACTTTAAATATTTCTTACCTATTGTTGTTGAAAATTTGTCAAAATTTAACAGATTGTTTGATTTATAACATAAATTTACAGCTTATTATAGAAAGCAAAAGCAAGAAAAAGATGCGACAAATCAGAGGGAAGCGGGTGCCATGAAAAAATTCTGCATCGGTAAAAAATCCCAGATGCATGTATATGCAAGTCCCTGGCGGACCGAAGGAACCGAAAGGAGCCTATACAAAGTACCTTTAAAAACCCCACTGAGTCCCCCTTCACTTCCTTCGTAAAAAACTAAAAAAAACAGCAGAATCATGTTTTAAATTATTGAAATTTGGATTCTAGGTTAAAATATGCATTAAAAACTCACGGAGTAAGCGATCGTTCATATATTACGTAAGAATTTTTTCTTTTGTTTATATAGCTGTGTCCTTTTCAACTTGATAAAAATATTATTTTCGTCTTTATTCAAACAACAGAAAAACGTCTTACGTAATATATGGACAATCCCTAATCGCAAAACTTTTTTTTTCAGAGTTCAAATTTTTATAAAATGTTATTAACTACTGTTGACGGTGACTTCAAGCGCATCCATAATAGCTCAAGTAGTATGTTATGCGCGAAGTTTTAAAATAAAATTTTCTCTCACTTGCATCACAGCGTTGTTGTCTGAGGTTTTCACTGCGTGGTTCTGGTAAGAAAAAGTATTGCGATTACTCCGTGAGTTTCCAATGCAAATTTTAACTTAGATTCCGAATTTCAATAATTTAAAAGTTGATCTTGCTGTTTTTTATTTTTTTAAGGGGGAACCGAAGAGGGATTCAGTGGGGTCTTTAAGGGTACTTTGTATAGGCTCCTTTCGGTTCCTTCGGTCCGCCAGGGACTTGCATATACATGCATCTGGGATTTTTTACCGATGTAGAATTTTTTCATGGCACCCGCTTCCCTTTGATTTGTCGTATCTTTTTCTTGCTTTCGCTTTCTATAATAAGCTCCAGATGGTTTTGCTGATGATTTTTCAGACATCTGACTTAGATATATAATTTTCCATGTCATAATAATCAGTGAGATACTTTCGGGGAGAAAATTTAACTTCTCTCGTTTTGAATTTGAAAAAGTAAGCGAAAGAAAAATGATAGCAATTTACACATACATACTTTTTAAAAATTGCAAGATAGTTTGAATAACTGCCTTAAATATAAATCATCATTACCTTAATAAGAAATAAAAATAATCTGGCTGTAAATTTATGTTATAAATCAAACAATCTGTTAAATTTTGACAAATTTCCAACAACAATAGTTTAAGAAATATTTAAAGTACCTTACACATTTTTTTCAGGTTTTTTTTATTATTTCTCAAATAAAAAACTATGCTCCAAATTTCACGGTCGTTAAAACTAGTCACATTTCCTTACTGTTTATGGGATTTTTAGTTTTTTACGCTATACCAAATTTTCTGGCATATTGGATTCCGGCTCATTAATGTACAATACTTTAATTTTTTAACTGATCATTTATTCACTAAGCTAATATTTCTGCTTCTCTCACTTTTCGGAGACAAAGGAAGAGAACTTTAATTTTCTCGCCATTACTTGTAGGTAATTACATTATTAATGTTTGAGTTTAAATAAATCTCAAATTACTAAAATTTCAGCAGTAG
>NC_046657.1:87722598-87739222 GCF_010883055.1 Belonocnema kinseyi
TTTCTTGGGTCAGTCTTCTGTTATGCACTTCGTCGTAACAAAACCCTCGTAGTGATGAGGGTACAAAGTCCAAACTAATAATTCACCCTAATATGGTCACTATGCGGAAGAAAATTAATTTAGACTCTACGGCTTTTCATAAATCTATACATTTTGCTAGGGGCGTCAAAGCACCCTTGAAGTATTGGCGTCGGGGGGCCGTGTACCCCTTTCGGCCCACTTTAAACCAGCCCTGGTGCTTGAACTCAAGTATACAGTGTCGTACACTGAGAATTCCGGTGTTTTCGACTCAAATAAGGTCGCTAGTAATAAATGAGTAGTAAAATAAATATTTTAAATTCAATATATATGAAAAAGTAAACAAATACTAAATATGTATATATTCAAAAAAATGCTTATATTGTATATAAAATTGCTTATTTCGGTACATCTTCTTCATCAGATTTTAACGTTAGATACCTGGAAGTAAGATTTCAAAATTTAGTATGTAGTTCCTGACAATAAAAACTTTGTAGGAAGCGGGATCCATGGGGGTGAAAGCTCGTGCTAAAAATTGGAGACAAATATTTATAATATGGTCGCTTATGGAGCCACACGTGCGCTCATGTAAGACCTGCGGGAACTAAAATCGCAAGCGGCCATGCGGGCGGAATATTTAAATTTAAAATATTTTACTTTATAATGTTGTCACTAATTTGTAACGCTGTTTATTAATATCATTACATACGACAATTGAAGTACAAAATAACATTGATAAAAGGGATTGTAAATTATTAAAATTTTTATACAACTATAACTATTGTTTTATGTCACTTTATGCTTCCATACATTCTGAAATAGCCTAGATTTCAAATTTTATTCTATCTATTGATCTACAATTATTTTTGCATTTATTAAGAAAATAAAGAGACATAAAATATTTCCACATTTAGAACAGCCTCAAGCTTTAAAATTAGAATCATATCATAATTTTATCAAATTCATTTGTAAATTTATAAAGATTTAAAAAATAATAAGTCAAAGATATCAAACCTTAACAAATGGGTCACAGGAAAAATATATTGTTGACTATGGGTAGATAGATAGCACTTTTAAAATGAACAATTTTGGAATCTCCATTGATTATCATCTATTAATATGTAGGAAGCCTTTTGTGGAGGAACATTAGTATCTCCAAGGTGGGTACTTACGGCTGCTCATTGCATCCGAAAACGTCTATTTGTGCGAATTGGAGAACACGACTTGACTGTCAAAGAGGGTACAGAATTAGAATTACGGGTAAGTTTATTAAAATTACATGCCTATTGAAGAATCCCCTTTAGAAAACTATATAGTAAACTAAATAAAAAAACTACACTGGGACCTCGATTTTTGCCACTCATTTGATGCAACTCATGCACTAAGAATGCAGCCCTCATGTTGTTTGTCACGCTTGACAGATCATGATCACGCCCTCTCTCTTGAAACCGTGGTTGTCTTCTACACAAAACTTCGGAGGCTATCAGCATTAGAAATGAGAAAATAGGTTTAAAAAAATCAAGGTCCCAGTGTATATAAAAAATTATATTGAAATTTAAACCCGGTTCCTAAATTTTTTCACACATAGTTTTCAATGTCTGGATTCGTTTATCACAAAAAGCTCCTCAAATATTGCAAAGTGAATTCCTAGAATCATGTAATCATGCGAGTATCAATGATCATTATTATGACACCTAAGAGGATTTTACACATATAGTTTTATGTATAATTCGCCCACTTTACTGAAATTTCGTGTACGTTTCATTTACAAGTTTAAATATCAATCCCTGATTTGGATTGAACTTTGGATGAAAAGTGCCTTGAGATCCGGGTAACGATACGCCGGAATCACACACGACTTTTAACATTGTAGAGCTTATTTCCGATTGGTGTGGATTTCGATGCATATTTAAAAAAGAATATTTGAAACGAGTTCAAAGAATAAATTGATAACTTTTCTAAATACCCCACTCGAATTTAAGCTTCGTACTATAAAAGTATCTTTAAGCATCAATCTGAAGCAAACAAAATCAAATTTTAGAAATGCTTCAATATAAAAAAATTCGTTTTTTTTAATTGCAGGAGATTATGTTTATGATTTTGAACAAGTATTTTGTACTCTCGTAAAAAGTAGGTCAGATTATTTATGAATCTAACTGCCTACTATTACAGGTGGACTCAATGATGATACATCCAGAATACGATGCCGACACGGTTGACAATGATGTCGCCCTTTTACGTCTTCCAGTAACGTTGACGCCGTCATCATCACGAGGTATCGCTTGTCTTCCGACGCCAAATCAACCGTTGCCTACCAATCAGCGTTGCACTATCATTGGTTGGGGTAAATCTAGGCCAGACGATGATTTTGGCACAGATGTTCTCCACGAGGCTGAAGTAAGTATGCACAAACGACTTATAAATACAAGCAGCAAAAAATGAGCGGCAGGTGATATATATTAGAAAATTGTCATAAAAAAACCGCGAGATTTCACTTGGAGCGAGTGCTATTCTAAAAAATTGCATCCACTTCAAGCGAAATCGTGGTGACGTTTCAGCTGTAACCACGTAGCACGAACGTAAGGTAGGTGCTTGTAGTCCCCGAGGGACACAATTAAACAATCCGAAAAACTGTCGAGCCGAAGACAAAAAGAAACCCAAGGACCATGCCCTTCCGCATTTTCCTGAAAAGTGTCTTAGCATTTACTCGAAATACAGGGATGCTTTTTAGGCTGCTAGCAAGGGAAAGCCTGGCACCTCCAAAAGCACTGATGATCAGAATATTCGAAAATTTATCTCTTTATTTCCATTCTCCTTGGCTGTGGATTCCTTGTCAGCTGATGCCAAAAATTCAATGACGAACATGACGTACGTCGAACAGAAGTAGTTAATATCATCTAATCCAGAATCAAAGAAATTCTTCGTGATCCTCAGAGTCATCTTCAACTCCTCGGTAGTGATTCATGGACATTCCTTCTCAGAGGTTATGAGGTCGCAAAGTTAAACCTCGTCAATCTCTCTCCGCAAAGTCTCGATCTCCTCGGGCTTGGGCGAAATTTTGACAGAAACAGGAAGATCGGGAAAGAGGCGCATTGGATCATGGTCGCACCATAAGCTGAACAATTGATGATCCAGAGGTTTCACAATACCGAGCAATCCTCAAGGCGGGCGGCATCTATTTTAGCCAGATTTTGAGTCTTACGTTTAAATTGAAAGTTAGTGTTCCTTCTGGTCCAGGAATTGGTCTGTAGCTTTTTGTTGCAGCGATTGCAGAAGCGGCATAGATTGTTCATTAGGGAGGTCCTTATTTACTTTTGGTGGATTTTTCTTTTGAATTTCTTTGGTCTCACCCCCTTATTGTGTTGGAATAAACAATAAAATTATTTCTACCAAATTTGAGCGAAGTCGGTTAATATTAACATGCAAAGGATTCCATCGAAATCCTTTGGCTCTGTAAAGTTATGCTCTTTAGACTATATTGAAAAAATATGTCTGCACTAATTATTTTTGAGATATCGTAAAATTCTTATAAGAGGCAGATTCATTTATTGTAAAGTACATGATGACAATTAAAACTCAAAATTTAAAAAAATCAAGCCGGCTGCCCACATTTTTTCAAAACTCATTATTTCTTTTTTTCTCGATGACAACTTTTCAGGTGTTAATTAGAAAGTTACATTATTGTGAAGAAAAATATTCACATCAAGTTCTTTCTAATAGATAAATCTGCCTGTAAGGGGTCCGCCATTTTGTCAATTTAGAGCAAAAAATTTTCTGCTCTTGTGTATTTTCCTAACGTAGTCTAAAGATCATCATTGTACTTAGCCAAAGGACTCTAATAAAATATACAAAAATAAACTGCATTTGAAAATGTACTGTACTTTGCTCCATGTTACTGGTATGATAAACTTTGATTACTTTGGGCCACATTTTTTTATAAACATAATTTGCTCAAATTGAGTGAAGATAATTTGGTTGGTTATTCCAAAAAATAGAGGGATGTGACCAAAAAAATCTAAAATAGAAAAATAAGGATCACCCTAGTGTGTATGGATGCCATGAACTCTCTGGAACAGGGCTAACGATGGCATCGCCGCACAGTGGTCAAAAATCGGAAAATGGTATTCATAATTCGACAAATTATTATCATTTCCTAGGATTTTTTAATTATAGTTAAGTCTTAGTAGTATATGTGCAATTTATTGCCATATTAAATAAAAATAAGATCTTTTTCTTACTCCGTGATTGAGTTTTAAAGTAAACTTTTCATGAGTAATATTTAACGCGTTTCAAACAAGTGAATAACGGCTACATAAAAAGCGCATAACTTGTGAAATAATGAACAAATTTTTATTTTCTAACATGGAATCGTTTCTTCATAGTATGTACTTCAATATTATTTAATTAGAAAATCATGATTTTATTGACTGTAATTTACAAGATAATGTAAAGTCGATTGAAATCGTCTAAAAAAACGAAAAGTAATATAATTTCTATTATGTATCAAAAAACCAGCTGCGGCTTGCCATGGTTTTGAGTTCATCTCAATTTTTATTTTAATCTGCATATATGTCCAAAACCTGAAAAAGTGAAAATTTCAAGCCCCTGTATATTGAAAACCGGGTTGGTGAAATATTATATGTTTATTAGTGCTATAATTCCTTTAAGTTTCAACCCGCTAAAAAAACAATAATTTAAGGTGTTTTCGTGTGCAAAATAATAGCACATATGCGGTAATCTACGTTTAAAATTATTTTTTAGGATTTATGTAACTATATGCATGATGAGTTTTCTATATTTTCAAAGATAGCAAGTGCTTCGAAATTTATTAAAAAGTTAAATATATATTTTCAATGAATACAAAATTAATAAAAAAAAAAAATTAAAGAAACTCACTGCCAAATTCTTCGCTTAAAGAGAACTATACATACATTATATATGTATAATTTGAAAAAAGAGTTAAACAACCACTGTAGGGTTCCATTAGGGGCAACTGTCATGTAAAAATGACATATGCTCCCAGTAGGACCCTCGTGTGTCTTTAGGACACGAGGCGACCCAAGGGTGACAGCTTTCTGTTTCCATCTCGCAGGTGCCTTAGCATTTTTTCGCAAGCAGTTATGGCTTTAAGGTTACGAACCAGATATAGCTTTGTACTTCTGAGAGCATCGATCACAAGAAAAAATACTTTAACCGAATATTTTTGGGTACACTCGATGAATCTCCCTTTTGAGGTATTGATACCTCTCCTTCTTATTCTCCTTGGCAGTGATGTTGCAGTTGGTCGGAGCCGAGAATTCGATCACAAGAGAACGATTTCAGGCCTCGCGCGTGTAACGGAGACTGCTGTCTAAAGATCTTAGTTCCTTAAAATGTGGCACTTCTCCTTTCGGACAATTGACTCTATCTCCCTCGGAATGTTCGGCAGGGCAGGGTAGCGGCCAACACTTTGAGAGGGACAGTTTGCTCTTTTGACAAGGGCTGTTATTACCTTCTCACGTCCCTTAGCTAAAATCGCGAAATCTTAAAAGTATACTATACTTAACTTTTTGTTTCTTGAGCGCCAGATGCGCATGCTCCAATCAGAAACTAAAAAATAACCAAAATGAACGTGGGCAGGATTGTTACGCCCGGGCTACCGCCAGCCCTCTGACGAGAAATAGTAAAAGGGTGTTTTAAGATATTTATAGAAAGGTTTGCTTGACCGAAACTCGCGTCTTGTCCGTTAATAACTCATAATCAGGGTTACCATTCAAATTTGTTGGCACATTTATTATATTATTTCTTGTACATTATTTTTTATAGAAAATAAAAGATACCCTACATTTTTTCGAGTACATGTTATCGATGACGTCTAAAAAGAGCGAATAATTGAAGTAACGGTAACAGATACCGATTTTTCCATGTTTAATAATCCATTGGAAATAGATATAAAACCCAGAGAGCCTTGGTGACTCGAGAAGTTCCTCATGTTCGAAATATTTAACTCAAGTGAAACACAAATCAGTAAAATAATCAAATTTACTCGAATGTGCCAGTCCACAAGAATTTTCAGCCTTACAGTGTGAGAATTAGTAGAACTTACCTCATCTAAGTGAGTTAACATGGAAGCTAATTACTACTGTAAAATCAAACGAGCACGTCGTATCGTCACCTACGGGTGAGTTTCTTTGGCACGGCGATGATTGGCTACTTGCTCGGCGCTGTCCTGAGATCCGTTGGTTTGAATTTGACCTGCTCTTTCTGCTCGTGGCGCCCGTCTAAGAGGAGATGCAGGGACAACTCGAATGGTAGTCTGCATCTGAATAAAAATATCTACAGTGTAGTCCCAAAGCATTTCTGGTAAATGAGGAAGCTCCCGTCCTCTCTGCAGCGAATGTCCGCATTGGCAAAACATACGACAAGTCTACGACGACCGGACCTGCTTCGTATCTTCATCGTGGAAGTCTTGAAACCGAAAGAATCCCTGGCTCTAGAGGCATCCAAGGTTACCAGCCAGGTTCCAAGAATATTGGAGCCAGCAAACGGAAAGGCGGACAATAGATTCAAATACGAATTCCGATTCTAAGTTTTGAAGATGACGGCGAGCGATCGAATTTCGCTGTCGGCCTCACAGAGTTTCCAAAATCGCTCCATGTCCCTGGTTGAGAAGAATAGTAAGACAAGGTCATAAATAACAAACAAAATTACCCTACGAATTAATCCTAAATTCTTAAGATTAACCTTAATGTGACTTTAGAGTTTCGCTCCAAACATCAAATAACAATAATAATAATTAAAATAATATAGCTAAAAATGATGTCTTGCTACAATAAACAATCGAGGCCTGATGTTGTTCTATAAGACTTCAACAAACGAACGTTATTCGTAATTGAATTTTCGACTCCGGCCGACTGAATCCGATCACTGAAAAGGAAAAGAAAAAGAGTGAGAGATATCAATGCCCCTAAAAAAGATAGGATATTTACTATAGGAAATTAACTATAGAAATATAGGAATAAATATAGGAATACAGAAATATCAGGGGTGAACTGAAATGATGAAAATTAATTTTCAGCGTAGCTGTGAGGTGGGATTTGGTTAAATAGAGAAAGTGAGTTTATGTTGGCAAAAGATCAGGGGAGCTTGTGGTCAGGAGGTTGAGACTTCGAGGCGTGCAAGGGTGGTTCTTGTTGTGTTAAGGGATTTTAATGTAGTAAAAAGGGTATTTGCACGGACTGTGAGAAGTGAAATAAAGTGGGACAAAGGGAAAATTTCGGTCCGTAGGCGGCCACTGTCTTTAGAGACAGTACTACAGTAGTACGAGATCGTAAAAAGCGAGAAGTCGAGGGAGAAAGCGTCTAGTGCATGAGCTCAGTATTTAACCCTAGACCTTTTGATAAAGCCTAGTATACCAATCACTCCTCGGGTTATAATTTCCTCTGTTTTTTTACTTTGTTTTTCTGACAAGAGTCACAACTTGCTATCCTTTTCCCTATTACTTTGGCAAAATGAGGATAATAGAAATACTCGTTTAACATTTTAAATACTCTTTGAGCTCCTACGTGCGCGTAGAGTTCGTGGCATTCATCATTCACACTGTATATTATACTGCTGGGTGAACATAATTTCTTTCCGTTTTTTGTGGTTAATTTCAAATTTTTTAGTGTCACCTTCTTTAATTTCCTGCAGTCGTTTTCTTAGGGTAGGATTCTCCTTTTGTCTAATTATGAGATTTTTCAAATGTTTCCTTAGTTCAGATGATGGTCTCCTTTCTATTGCATATAAAAATATTTTTCCTTCGTTTAAATCGAAAGGATAATCTGATTCTTTAGAGGGTATTTTACTTAGAACATCAGCTACTATATTATTTTTACCTTCACAATATTCTATTTCGAAACAATAGTCTTAGATTGCCATAATCCATCTCGTCAATCTTCCTCTCACTAATTTGTATTTTTTAAGAAAAACTAGTGCTTTGTGATCTGCGCGGATAATGAATTTCGCCCCAAACACATAAGACCTGCATTTTAAAAGTGCCCATACTATTGCGAGCAATTCTTTTTCAGTAGCATAATACGATAATTCAGATCCTTTCAATGTACGGCTTGCGAACGAGATTGGTAAATGTTCTTCTTTTTCATTTGTATAGTACGGCCCCTAGTGCTACGTCACTGTCATCCGTTGGAAGTTAGAATGGCTTCTTGAGATCTGGGTACGTTAAAATAACGAATTCACAAAACGGTCCCTTGACTTTTTTAAAAACATCATATTTTTCTTGGTCCCAGATCCATTTGTTTCCTACTCTCAATAATTCAAGTAGAGGGACAATTTCTTGGGCATGTTCATTAGTGAATTTTGTATAATATTTTATAATCCCTAAAAATCCCCTCAGTTCCTTTAAAGTCCTTGGTTTTATTTCTAAAGGAGTGCGGATGTGTCCCAAAAAATTTAACTCTGGACGAAAAAGTGAGATTTTTCAAATTGATATACATAGCATGTAATCGATAAAAGTAATTAAAAAGCCTCCTATTCTTCTTAAAACCAGATCTAAAGCCCTAACTAAAGCCGCAGTTCTCGTTTTGAATCCAAAGGATGTAACTTTAAATTCGTAACATCTTTCTTCATGTAGGAAAGCGAACTGATCCATCTTTTTTAGTCATAATAACCAATGGATTTATATATGCACTATTTAAACATTGAATAATGCCTAATTTTAATAGTTTTTCGATTTCTTCTTTTATTTTCCTGAGAAACATCCCTTCTTAAAATGACGGATAGGATCCGATAGAGTCCGATAGTCTTTGTCGGAATTTAAATACGAAGACTCTTTTCATCTAAGTCCAAGAACTGTTTTCTATTTAGATCTATCCGGCTTTGAGGCAAACATTGGAAACAGAAAATTGAATTATTTGACCGACGGAATCTTATGCGGTCCTATCTGGAACGTCGTCGGAACTTCTGTTACAAGACTTTTCATCTAGGTTCGAAAATAGTTTTCTATCCGGTTCTATACGGATTTGAAGCGAACATCGTGAATAAAATTCAACTATTCGCCCGACGAAATCTCAGGCGGCCCTACCTGGAACTATATCGGAACTTAAATTAGAAGACTGTTTTCGTTTGTCTAAAAACGGTTTCCTATCTGGATCCATCCGGCTTTGAAACGAACTTCGGAAATAGAAAATTGAATATTATTTGTCTGATAAAATCTTATGCGGCCCTATCTGGAACTTTGTCGGAGAGAAGATGTTTTGGTTTGTCTAAAAACGGGTTTCTATTCAGTTCTCTACGGCTTTGAACCGAACATCGTAAGCAAAAAATTGAATTGTTCTCCCGACGAAATCTCATACGACCCTATCTGGAACTATGTCGGAACTTAAATTAGAGGACGTCGTTTGTCTAAAAACGGTTCTCTAGCTGGATCTATCCGGCTTTGAAGTGAACATCGAAAAGAGAAAATTGAATTATTGTCCGACGAAATCTTATACGGCCCTATATATAACTTTCTCGAAACTCACATTAGAAGACTGTTTTCGTCTAAACACGGAAACGGTTTTCTATCTGGATCTATCCGCATTTGAAGCGAACATCAGAAATAGTAAATAGAATTTTTTGCCTGGCGGGAACGTATAGCGCCCTATCTGGAATGTTCTCGGAACTTGCATTAGAAGACTATTTGTTTGAGTCAAAAAACGGGTTTCTATCTGGATCTATCCGCATTTGAAGCGAACATCGGAAATAAAAAATTGAATTATTTGCCTGACGGGAACTTATCCAGCCCTATCTGGAACTATGTCGAAACTTACACTAAGAGACTGTTTTCGTTCATGTCCGAAAACGATTGCCTTGATGACTCCGAATTCGAAAAAAAAACTCGAAGTTCTATCTGATTTCCAAAGAAAAAGTTAAATACTTGTCTTATTTTGAATACCAAATTTTAAGAAAATTTCTCGACAACTTTTTTATAGTCTACATCATTTATCGATATATTATTAAAGGATTAAAAATGGCTGACAAAAAAAAACTGTATTTGCCTGAGTTCAAATGATTAAAGAAAGGCTAATACTTCAACAAAATTAATTAATCGAGAAGAAACCTAATGGAGGGACGCATAGTGTCACTGCTTCTTTTTATCTTTAGAGAAATATAAAAATTAAAAAATTTGTAATTAATTCGTATTCATTTCTAATATTATTAGGAAAATTGGTAAACAAAGGGGTAAAATACCTGCTCAGCATTATTACTGGTAGAAACGCAATAAGAATGGAAATATAATTCTACCATCATTTTAAATTACCTGCATTTAACTCGATTCTCTGTCGTCGGACTGTTTCTGGATGTAAAACTTCACGGCCAGCAGAGAAGTAAGAATAACGCTTTTTTGGTTATTGTGGTGAGTTATTATCATCACTCATTTCTAATGGCTTTCTTTCATCGCCTCCAAAAACAAAATTCATCATATAGAGGGTAAATTATCGAAACCTAACCTTAAACTAAAAAATTTTTATTTACACACAAAATTGCAATTCACCTACAAAACTGTATTAACCGATGAGCACAATGATCAATCAGGAACTGTAAGTCGTTCACTTCTTTTCACAACTTTTTCAAGTCATCTTTAATTTATCAAAACACTTTATCTTAATACAATAATATAAACATATATGTAATACTCTACTGTTCCTCCTCTTCCAGTACCCCCATGGTTCTTGGCGCACGCGCACTTCTCTGAGAAAGATCTGTGCGCTATGTGAGACAGAAATATATATCCGCACTGTTATATTTTGTCACGCGCCACACATTGTAAGGTATAGGCAGTTATAAATATAGATTACATATATGATAATAAACAGTGTCACAATGATATATAATACGTAACTATATACAGTATATTCAGTGTATACTCTCAGTATAAACAGTGAAAACAGCGCAGAGCTGAATGCACATTTCTTATTGGTTGTTTGAAGTCACGTGATGTGTGCACATTTATTTCAAATCGTGCAAATGAAATAGTATGATTCCCTTCTTTAGTTCCTTTCAAATTGCATAGGGTTATTCATTATTGCAAATTCCTCTCCAATTTAATAAAATTTACATGTATATTTTTACAAATATTCATATATTTATATGTTGCAATATTTTTGTCTACATCGAAAGATGTAAGCTTTTTTAGATAGCACTACTTTCGGAGCGCGTAGTTTGGGGCACATTGGTGCGTGAAGCAACCGCCGCTTTTCTCAGTTGCAGCAAAGACCACACAGTTGCCTATGTCGTATAACCAACGCGAGTGAAACCGGCCAGCAACAAACACGTGCACGCGCGATATCAGTTTTATAATTTCGTAAATTGTTAGGTTCGTAAAAGATTAAAAAAATGTACTCATCTAACTGGTAGCACTATTTATCAGTTTAAAGTGGCTTGATGAACAATTATTTCATGCAGGAATTACAATCTCCAAAAATTACTTTTACATAAAAACATTTTTGCGAAAATTCTGAAAGTGTACTGTAGGATATATCATCTCAAGGGGAAGCGTGGGACTTCGAGATGGCATGTTGTACCTTAAGTACGTTAGTGCGTGCAAAAGTGAAAAAAGAAAACATGAAGTGTGAAATCGTGCCACTGAGTCGAGTTGTGATGTTCGACGCCAACCAAATAAAAATGATTTCGTTTAAGGTAAAATTCGGTGCGAAATTCTACGTTGCAGTCCTCTCCTTCGTTGCTGGTAAGTCAACTTTTTATTTGTATGTTATTGATTTCATTGGTTTTTTTCATTCATTCTAATTTATCAGGCGCGGCGGATCGCAGGTTTTCTGTCTTCCTCGCTCCTTAAGAAGTGTGCATGTAAAAGAAATAGAGTAAGCAAGACACAAATATATGGAAAACAATTGACGGTTTTCCATATATTTGTGTCACACTTACTCTAGTACCTTTAAATTTCCACTTGTTAAGGAGCGAGAAGGACAGATAACCTGCGTTCCGCCGCCCCTGCGTAATTTTTTTTCGCAAAGTACTGGCGGACACAGAAAAAGTTTAAAAAGGTTTGATTATCTAATAAAAGTTCTGTAAAATATATCTATCACTCTTTTGCAATATCTTGCATGATTTACGAGAAAAATTCAAAAATGAGGTTTTTAGGAAAAAAATTCACCCAGCCTCAAATGTTGAGGCGGCGGTGCCCTTGTGGCCACAGGGGCAGTGCCCCCCCCCCCCCCCCCCGCTAATATATACTCAATATTTTATAAAGGAAAAACCTCGCAACAGAAGTTATTCAGCCCACATCAAACTGGCAAGATTATTTTTTATTTTAAAGTTCAAATTCAACAAGAAATTGGCAAGTGTAGAAGCTGCTTGTTTTGAAATGGATTTAGGCTTATTTATCGCTAACTATATAATAATCACATTGCACCTTTCTTGGCACTTTTAATTAATAGTACCCTTAATTAAGGGCATGTTACACTTAGAAAATTATCGATTTTACCAGTGTTAGGTTCCCCCGTCCTTTTTCTGCAATAATGAAGATTTTGTCTTAAAAATTTAGCGAATGACAGCGAATATACCAACGGACGTCTCCGAACTCTTCTTTGGTGGCAAAATTTAAAAAGATTTATTTTACTTCTATCCTTCTTGTGAGATGGTAATCAATTAATTTACTAAAAATGATTTAATTATTAGTTAATGTTTTCAGAGTGACAAGTAGAAAGACTCCGAGTATTCAGAAAATAAGAGTGTGGAAGATAATAGGGATACAAACAAGATGAGGAAAGTAGATGAAGTGACCCTTATATTTGACAATTAAAATTTAAAGTTTCGTTTACATTAAGTATGCAAAACTGAACAACAAATAAAAGGATTAGAGAACTCTTCTAGATTCTTGAGCCAAAAAAAGTTAGCGAACGCGCCCCATACAATATTTTTTCCAGCACTGATATAAAGAAAAACGAAAAATAAAAAAAATCTGGACACCATAAATTCCACAGCATTTTTGAACTTTTTAAATCTGTGGTAATTAGATAAATTTCGAAAAATTTCAAATGTTCGAAAATTTCCGGAAATTAAAGTTATTCAGAAATTTTTTATAATTTATGTGAATTTATCGGTTATTTATAATAATTTATAAGTAATTTGTCGTATTTTATCCCTTCATGTTAGTCCAATGGCTACTCACAATCGCTCTTTTAAATTGGGGTGTCTAAAAACGACTTTATCATGCCTGTGCCATAAAAATCAAGTCATTACAAATTACAGGATACAAATTCTGATGGAGTAACTGATGACGTCGACGAAGAAGAGTCGAAAGAAGATGAAATGGATAATAAGGTAAGATTAATGTTTAAAAAATGATCTCAGTTAAATTAAAATCAATAGATCAGTTCAAAAACCCATAGCTCAATGGGATCGGGTTGATTATGCTTTAAGTAGGATCGGCCTCTCGAATACATACGGAGATTCAGGACACATCACTTGAATTACTGAGTTTACCTTCATTGTGTACCTATTATAAAAGATTTTGTAATGAAGCAGTTTTAAGTTTTAAGGTGTAATCAGACGCTATAAAAACAAGACGATTTTTAAAAAAATTATTTTTGTCGACTAAAGAGAATCCGAATGATAATCCAATTCTATAGTTTCAAGTAAAAAAACGTCTTACTCTCAAAAGTATACAGTCTTTTATGCAGCCTTCAAGAAATTTGGATGTTTTAAAAATGATTTTTCACAAAACATCAAGAAAGTGTTAAACATGAAGTATTAGGGTCAGTTTTAGAAGCAACATTTTAGAAAATCGAAAATAATGCATTCAAAGGTAATTTTTCATAGTAATATTATCGATTACTGATCATTTTTATAGGAAAACGAGAGGAAATCTAGAGAGCTCCTAATTCAACCCAAGACCGAAATATATTTTTTTCGTTTTCCATAAAAATGCTTAGTGATCGGGAAAATTAGGTCTGTCCACTCAGCGCCGCCACCAAGGCAAATAATAAAATGGAATACGCCATATTTTTTTCTTTTTTTTTTGCTAATATTATGCTAAAAAAAAATTTTTTTGCTCCTTAAACTTCGGAAAAAATGGTGGCGGCGCTAGCAGGACGTCCACTCAGCGCCGCCACCTACGAAAACAAACTAAAAATGATTATAATGTGATAAATAATAAGTGGAGATTTTTTGCTTTTTTTTTGCTTTATGATGACATATATTACGTTTCCCAAAAAACTACCCATAAATCTTACACAACTACCCCCGGGATCAAAAAAGTTTTCAAAATGGGAAAACTACCTTCAACAATATAAATATGATTTAGGGCTTCAAATTAATTACATGACACTTGAAAATTTCGCCCTCTTTATAATTTCCCCAAAACTACCCTTCCACGTGAAAGTATGCAGCAGAACATTTATGTGTATGAAAAAAGCATTAAAAATAATCAAACTTAGAAGAAACTGTTGGTTGATATTTTTTTGCTGTTTTTTTGCTCTGCGATAATATATAATGCATTCCCCAAAAACTACCCCTAAGTGGAAGAAGAGTTTTTTGTCGAAATTATAAAAAGAGGGAAATTCTCAAGTGTCATGCAATTAATTTGGTGTTCTAAATAATTTTCCCATTATTCAACGTGGTTTTCCAACTTTCAAAACGTTTCTGATGACGAGGGGAGGTTATATATGACTTAGGCGAAGTTTTTGGGTAACGTATTATACATTATCGAAGAGCAAAAAAGAGCAAAAAAATATCGACTAACAGTGTTTTCTAAGTTTTATTACTTTGTATGCTTTTTTCATACATATATATGTTCCGCTGCATAGTTTGACGTGGAAGGGTAGTTTCGGGGGAAATTATAATGATAGAGAAATCTGCAAGTTTCATGCTGTTAATTTTGAGTCTTAAATAATTTTTATATTTTTCAAGGTGGTTTTTTAAGTTTTGAAACGTTTCTGATGACGAGGGGAGGTTAAGTATGACTTAGGGGTAGTTTTTGTGTTACGTATTATACATTATCGAAGAGCAAAAAAAGAGAAAAAAAATAGCGACTAACAGTGTTTTCTAAGTTTTATTATTTTGTATGCTTTTTTCATACATATATATGTTCCGCTGCATAGGTTCACGTGGAAGAATAGTTTCGGGGGAAATTCTAATGAGAGAGAAATTTTCAAGTTTTATGTTATTAATTTTGAGTCCTAAATAATTTTATATTGTTCAAGGTGGTTTTTTAACTTTCAAAACGTTTTTGATCACGAGGGGTGAGTATGTATGACTTAGATGTAGTTTTTCGGGAGCGCATTATATATTATCAGAGAGCAAAAAAAAGCAAAAAACATCAACTAACAGTGTTTTCTAAGTTTTATTATTTTGTATGCTTTTTTCATACATATATATGTTCCGCTGCAAAGGTTCACGTGTAAGGGTAGTTTCGGGGAAATTATAATAAAAGGGAAATTTTGAAGTGCCATGTAATTAATTTGGAGTTCTAAATCATTTTTACATTGTTCAAGGTGGTTTTACAATTTTTAAAATGTTTTTAATGACGAGGGGTATGTATGTATGACCTAGGGGTAGTTTTTGGGGAACACATTATATATTATCGCAGAGCAAAAAAAGAGCAAAAAAATATCAACTAACAGTTTCTTCTAAGTTTGATTATTTTTAATGCTTTTTTCATACATATAAATGTTCTGCTGCATACGTTCACGTGAGATGGTAGTTTTGGGAAAATTATAAAGAGGGCGAAATTTTCAAGTGCCATGTAATTAATTTGAAGCCCTTAATCATGTTTACATTATTGAAGGTAGTTTTCCCATTTTGAAAACTTTCTTGATCTCGGAGGTAGTTGTGTAAGACTTAGGGGTAGTTTTTTTGCAAAACGTAATATATGTCATCATAGAGGAAAAAAATAAAAAAATCTCCACTCATTGTTTATCGCATTATAATCATTTTTAGTGAGTTTTCGTAGGTGGCGGCGCTGAGTGGACGTTCTGCTAGCGCTGGCACCCTTTTCTCCGAAGTTTAAAGAACAAAAAAATTTTTTTTTAGCATAAAATTAGCAAAAAAAGCAGAAAAATATGGCGTATTCCATTTTATAATTTGCCTTGGTGGCGGCGCTGAGTGGACGGACCTAGGAAAATTAGCATCAAAAATTATTTTAATATTTCCCTGTTTGGCATAATAACATTTACTAGGCAGTCTGATAAGTATCTGAAAATTCTAAGAGATGGCATTAGTATTCACTAATGTGAACCATTTTCGTCGAGCTTGATCCTTCAAATGACGCCTGCCAAAACTTCAGCCATTTATGTTTACGCATTTACAACTTACAGCACTGAGAAGCGACTAACCTCAGAGTTTTTTTTTAATATGGAAAAATCTGAGTTTCGAGTTTTGATCAAACACTACTATCTTCGCAAGAAAACGATATCCGAGACCAAGGCCAAGCTGGATAAGTATTATCCGGGCTCTGCATCGTCGATTGGAACGATTCATAAGTGGTTTACCGAGCTTCGTTGTGGCCGTACGAGCACAGTTGATTCTGAACGATCTGGACGCCCAAAAGAGGTCACTACACCAGAAAATGTCGAAAAAATCCATGATATGATGTTGAATGATCCCAAAGTGAAATTGAAAGAGGTAG
>NC_046657.1:87739322-87755956 GCF_010883055.1 Belonocnema kinseyi
GCGCGCGATGGATGCCGCGTTTGCTCACAGTGGACCAAAAACGAATTCGTGTGACAACTTCCCAGCAGAATTTGGCATTATTTTCGCGTAAGCCGACCGAGTAAGGTTATGGCCTCCGTATTTTGGGATGCACATGGCATAATATTCGTGGACTATCTTGAAAAAGGTAAAAGCATAACGAAGCATACTATTCATCATTATTGTACTGATTGAAAATCGAAATCGCTGAAAAACGACCGCATTTGTAGAAGAAAAAACCGCTTTATCATCACAATAATGCGCCTGTTCCTTCATGCTTAGTTGCACAAGCAAAATTGCATGAAATCGGCTTCGAATTGGTTCCTCAGCCACCGTATTCACCAGACCTGGCCCCCAGCGACTATTACTTGTTCCCTAACCTGAAGAGATGGCTCACCGGTAAGCGTTTTTACTTAAATGAGGAGCTCATAGCTGAAACTGAGGCGTATTTTGGAGACCTTCCGATCGAGTACTTTTCGGACGTTATCAAAAAGTTAGAAAATCGTTGGACTCGCTGTATCGACCTAAAGGAGAGTATGTTGAAAAATAAAACCGACTTTGGTCAAAAAAACGTCTCCGTGTTTCATTTTTCAGGGACTTATCAGACTGCCTGGTATAAAAATGATACATTCTGTTAATGTTGTTCACTTGAAAGCCGGATAGCGCCAGAAAGAAAACAGTTTTCCGTCTTAGATGAAAACAATCGCGAAAATGGAATTCTGATAAATTGCCATATAGAACCAGATAATATTTCGTTCAC
This sequence comes from Belonocnema kinseyi, assembly GCF_010883055.1. Classification (NCBI taxonomy): domain Eukaryota; kingdom Metazoa; phylum Arthropoda; class Insecta; order Hymenoptera; family Cynipidae; genus Belonocnema; species Belonocnema kinseyi. The sequence goes on from NC_046657.1 coordinate 87,740,101, forward strand.
AAAATAATTGAGTTTTCTGGTGCGGTTTGTTTGAAAGCCGGATCAGGGAGATAGAAAACCACTTTTTGTCTTGAACGGAAATAATCACTCAAATACAGTTCCGACCAATTGCCGGATAGGGTCGGATAATATTTCGTTAAAAAAATAATTGGATTTTTTGTTGCCGATTCCCTTTTGAAAGCCGGATAGAGACACATAGAAAACCATTTATTTTCTGTCTTAGACGTAAACCACACAAATATAGTTCCAACGAAGTTGGAATAGGTAGGAAGTTGAAAGTAGGGCCGGATAAGTTTCCGTGGGCCAAATAATTCGATTTTCTGTTTCTAAGGTCCTGTTGAAAACCGGAAACAATCAGATAGAAAACTGTTTCGGATTTAGACAACTCGAAGCGTCCTAACGATAGGATGCCAACGCGCTCGATCGACTAGATGATACTTAACCAAAAATAGAAACAATAAAAAGCTAACGAAGAAGTAAGCACTAGAAAGTTTTAGATCGCGGAATTGAACAAGATGAAGCTAGAAGTTGGCCAAAACTAGAAGATGATCGCTCGCTCCATCAAAACATTAAAGTGATATCTCGGGCGAGCAAAACATGAAGGTGCCACTTCTTGCTTATAAACTGAACGTGAGAAGTGGCAACCTTCATGCTTTGCTCGCCCGAGATAGAACTTTCATGATTTGATGAAACGAGTGAGCACCTTTTATTTTTGGTCAACTTCTAAACTCATCTTGCTCAATTACGCGAGCAAGACTTTCTAGCGCTAACATCTCGGTTAGTTTTTTATTGTTTTCATTTTTGGTTAAGTACCTCAAGTCGTGTCGCGTGCGTTGGCACCCTACCGTTAGGACGCCTCGAACTATAATAATATTTAAGAAAATTGTAAAAACGTTTAAAACTGTAAAATAGCTAAATTTAAAGGACATGAACTTTTAATTAGGTTGTTGATCAAATATTGAATTATTAACCATTTCAACAGGATGGAAACCTCGAAACTGACGAAGCTCAAAGTGAAGACGAAGACTAGGACCCGCTAGCCGAAGAGGTACGGGTTGCTTTACAAGCCCTGAAAAAATTATTAGTCACTTACAAATCTTAAATATAAAATGGGCTTCAATATTTTAAGCGTCGATGGTTGGTAACACTGAGTACAATTTCAAACAAATTTTCCCCGAAAAGCGAGACGATACTTATTGCAAAAGTAAAAACAATTCTGAAAAATTCGCGGGTTTCAAAAAAGTTACCTGCACCTTTACAAGACTTGAGAAGTAGAAAGTGCAAATTAAGTGTAACTTGCGCCAGCAAAATACCAAAAGATAATTTTTTCTAATTTATTATAAAAGTGCTTTTTTTTATCGAATTTCAGAGAAAGTACCTATTTATTGTTTCAAAACGTTAAGAAAAGAAATTTTGACTTCCGAATAATAAACTGTTTCATCCTCTAATTTAAGTCTTTTCATCTTCCTCCTTTTTCTTTTTATCAGGAGGAGTAAAAACTAAATATGCTGGAATTTCAGAGCCTTAAAGCCACAACTCGCCCAATTGAGAAGCAAATAGCGGGCGAACATTTCCAGGTACTTTGGTTCCAACGGAAAAAACTTAGCCCTGATTCTCGACATGACCGTAAGACAGAAGAAATAATTTTCTACAATTCATTATTGCATTGTCGGTCGAAGATTGGTTTGATTTGGTATTTCCAAATCTTTACATCATTTTTCAAATAGATTTCAATACTTTTTTGCCACTTAAAATATTTTGGTTCTTCCTGAATACATGTATGGGGAGATTTACGAGAATGCATTGAACTAGGCACGCTTCCGATTATTTTTCTATTTGGAATTTCACCATTCTAATTTTTAGTTCCTATTATCAACGATTCATAGGGCTATTTCCCATGAGTTCATTGAAGATATACTCTGCATTGCCTGATTGCGTGACCTGATAACGAACATTTTTTAAATTCTATGAAATTTAGAGATATTTTTCTATTTGGTAAGATAGATGTCCTTAATTACGTAAGGCTTTGGGAGGAGGGGTCGAAAATACCTACATATCCTTATTTGGAAATGGGGGTCCAAATCATTTATCACATAAGTTTCCTCTTTCTCATTATTTTTTAAAAATATGTTACATAATTAAAACATTTTTTGGCTGTTGAAATTACTTCATATACAAATTTGTTTAAATTGTTTTTTATTATGTAATCTTTAAATCTTACGGAATCTCCGAAAATAATTATAGTACCTTAAAATTCCACGGTGTCTTTTGAAAATTCAGTAACATCCTTAACATTTTTTAAATCATGAGAAAATTCCTTGAAGCCTATTAACTTTCCTGGATACTGTACATAATCTTTTAAAATCCTTGTATTGAAATCCTTGTATTGAAATTGCTTGAATTCTTCCAAAATCCATCACAATTTCTTGTAATCCTTTCAGATCCGTCTGAATTTCTAAACATTTCTAAAAATCGGTTAAAATCCTTAAAATTTCGCGATCCTTCATCATTCGGTAAAATACTTCAGTAGCTCTTGAAATCCTTTAAAAATTCTTTTAAATCGGGTCAATTCTATTGAGATATTATGAAATCACTTAAAATCTCCTGAAATCACTTTAGGTCAGGTCCACTAAAATCCTTTGTAATTTGCGGAATTCGTTTTTATTTCCTTAACAAATCCGTCAAATCCTTAAGATACCGTATAAATTCTTCGGTATTTTTTTAAACATCATACATTTTTTTTAAATCCCTTAAAATCTTTGAAATACTATTAAAAACCCGCGGCCCTCTTCAAAATTCGGCAAAACACATTGGAATCTCTTGAAATCCTAATAAAATTTTTAAAGATCCTATGACTTCTTTTTTAATATCATGTCATATTTTCAATTCGCTTTTAATTTTTTAAAAACTCTTAAAATCCTTCAGATTTTCGTCAAAATCCTTAGGTATTTGTTGGAATAGCGTACAATTTTTTTAATTCCTTAAACTTTTTAAATACCATTAAAATCTCCTAATATAGTTGAAAATTAGGTGAAATACTTCAATATCTTTTGAAATCCTTTTAAAATATGAAGAAATCTCTTAAAATCCTTTGTAATCCGTGGAAATCGTTTATAATTCCTTAAGGCCTCTCAAACTCCCTAAGATTACTTCAAAATCCTTTGGTGTTTCTTGAAACATTATACATTTTTTAATTCCTTTAAGTCTCTAATACCATCAAAATCTGCGGAACCGTTCGAAATTCGGTAAAACACTTGGTATCTCTTAAAATCTTTAAAATCCTTTAAAATTCTATAAATTAGTTTGAAATACCACTAAAATCCCCTGACATCCCTAAAAATTCGGTAAAATACTTCAGTATCTCTGGAAATCTTTTTTAAATCATTTAAAATCCTTAGACAGACCAAAATCCAGATAGACCCAATTTATTATACTGTATAAAAAGCCGGATAGAACCTGAAAAAAAGCCAGGCATGGCAATATGGGCACCGAACACATTCCGCATAGAGCCGGATAAAACCCTATAGACCAAATCAATTACTCCGTATAAGATTCCGGATAGAGTCTGAAGTAATATGGATAGGGCAATATGGGCCGCGGATATATTACGCATAGAGCCGGGTGAAAAACCAGATAGGAAAAATTTATTACATCATACAAGAATCCGGATAGAGCCCGGCAAAATGCCGTATGGGGAAATATGTGCAGCGGGAATATTCCGCATAGAGCCGGATAGAACCGGAGAAAGAACCGAGCTGGGTAATATGCGGATCGAAAAAATCCGTATAGACACAGATACAAAAATAGATAGAATAAATATTATGGATCGATCAATTACCGGATAGACGGATAAAAATTAGTACGCAGACCTATTGCAAATACCTATATAGGCCACTAATAGGATTATATATAAAGATTCTATAAGTGACGTATATAGGATCCTATATAGGGTTGCCTTTATAGTTCAAGACAGGAGCCACCTATAGGAAATAAAACAGCTTCCTGCATAGGACACTATATAGAATCCTATTAGTGACTTATATAGGACAGATTATGAACCGGCAGTGTTACGCAGTAGTTTCCTATAGCAAATACAGCAGCCCGGTAGTTATTTTTGACTATGCGATTGCCTAGTAGTAGGAACCTGCATAGGTTTCTTGTATCCTTACATAGAATCCTATTAGTGAAATTTACAGGCACTTGTATAGGTATTTGCAGTAGGGAAATACCGTGTAAGTTTCAGGATAGAAACTGACAAAAAACCGAGCAGTGTAACATGCGGAAGGAAAGAAATCCGTATAGACACAGATACAAAAACAGATAAGATAAATAATATGGTTCGGTGGATTGCCAGGTAAAACAGGATAAAAAAAGGACACAAATACCGTGTAAGTTTCCTGATTGAAACTGAGAAAGAACCGAGCAGTGTAATATGCGGATCGAAAAAATATTGTACAGACACAGATACAAAAACTTATAAAATAAATAGTATGGTTCGTTCGATTGCCGGATTAAACAGGATAAAAAAGGGACACAAATACCGTGTAATTTTACTGATAGAAACCGATAAAAACCCGTATCCTATCCGGATTTATCGGATCCTATCCGGCATTTTAAGCAGGGATAGGCACCGGGTATGTCCTCATTAACAAAAATTTGGTATTTATTTTTAATTCGTGTTTATATACAAAGATCCGACCGGTTTTTTTAAAAACATTTTTATAACGCTTTATCAGCTTGTAAAATCGATTTTTATCATTTGTATCTAAAAGTGTGCAATGTGCTACCTCTTGTTTATTTTATTCATCACGCAATGCAAATTGATTCTGAGCATTATCGTAATTTTTAATATTATTCATTTCTTTTACGACACTAGGATGGGTTTCTTCAAAATCTAAAAATTTCCCTAAACAAGTTAATTCTTTCTCTATTTGACAATTTTCAGGATCAAATATCACTCTTATATGCTTTCGATCTTCATCCATTAATTTTACTTTTATCGTTTTTTCTTATCTTTCAATTCAATAATATTTTCTTCGAAGTCAAGTTTACTTCTCAATTTTTTAATATATCAATCCCAATTATACACTTCTTATTCAATTTAGGAACAATCAAAAATACATAAGCACTATTCCAGTTGCCCATTTTAAAATTTGCATATACTTGATTTTTTAATTTGACAGGTTTTGCTCCTGTAGCACCGACTATGCTTGTGCCCACTATAGGTAACAATTCGCATTTTCTGAAGGCTTCAAGATTATTTTCAAATAAGGTTTCAGAACTGCAGGTAACCTCGCTACCTGTATCAATTAATGCTTTCGTATTAATATTTTGTATCGCGATTTGTGAAGTTGGACATTTATCAAGAGCCCTTATTATCTCATCATGAACATTTTCTAATAAATCGCCACGGATATCTAATGGAAGAGGTTTTTTAAAATTATTAGGCCTCGGATTTGCCTTTATTGTATTAGATTTTATCAAATCGAGGCTCAGCCATTTCCCGAGTCCTCGTGACTTCTCGATAAGCATTTGACAATTTGGCATTCGGAGGGTGGTGGAATTAAGTCTTTCGCGTTATTTATCATTCTCTTTGCATATTCTGACCTTGAAATCTTTCTCTCAGAAAATTTGCGGATCATAATTTATGTCTTCCCGAATCATATTCTCTCACTTGTAACTTGCTCATACCACCCATGATAATGTTAAATTTCTCTTCCTCAGAATATGGTCGTTTGTTTTTTTGCTTAGTTTCGGTAATTGTAAAGTCAGCGGCATTTACATTCGCAGTACTAATATCTATAGAAAAATGAGTTGTTTCATTTATAGCGTTGACGCTCGATCCACCAGGATTTTCTGCATCATGTTTGTTCGAACTCGCATCACTATTTAATTGTGATAATTCAACATCAGACTCATTTGCAATTTCATCGCTTGTTCTTATTTTGCTATTTTTTAAAACCGATTTAAAAAGTTTGATTTCTTTAACCCCTTTCCCTTGAGGGTTGTTTTGGGTTGGTTCCTTGCCAGCCATTTATGTAACAAAAAAATGTACTTTTTAATAAAAAAAATTGTATTTCTTCATTTTAAAAATTACAAATTAATTTCCAAAAACTTGATTTTAATCCAATTATCGGCTTGCGTTTGGAGCTATTATTCCAATTCAACCGAGGGTGTGAATTTTAAATTTTATTTCGTTTTAATTTAGCGATTGTATTTAAATTTCTTATTCAGCGTCTATTATATTTATTCGGAGCGCGTATGAATTTCTTTTGTGTGTTTATAAATGCGATTAGGTTCTTTATTATGTTTTCAATTATGAACGTTAATGTGTTTGCTTTTACAATGTGATAATATCAATTTAATTTCATTTTCTTCATGTATTTATGACCTCTGCAATTACTTATGATGGGCCTGTAACTGATCCGGCGCGACGAGTTACGCAATTTTTATATTTTGCTAAACACCTACTTCCTAATTCTCTTCATAAATTTTTCGCAAATCGAATCTAGGAATATTCACAATTTTGTTCTCAACTTCTGGGTCCCACCAGGCCGGTACCAGTTGTAACATTATTCTTTATTTAAAGATAAAATTAAGTAGCATCACTTCTTTTATACTTATTATTTTTTTGAGCTGACTCCTGGATTTAGGATATGCCTTTTACTGACTTCTGCCCCTTAATCAATTTTACTTCTCAAATTTAAATGTATTAATTTTTCCCTCTCAAGGAAATTGATCCAAGAGAATTTGGATCTATTGACAATTGACTGTGTCCACGTCAGGAAACTGGTACCGAGTATACAAGTCGGAACAAATCCTGGAAGGACGATAAATCTGAAACGTAATGATTTGTTGTTTATATTTAAAATAAAAAGACTTGTCCTACAAATTGAGGCTCCCAATTATTGTTAAATTGCAATTGACTTGATTCTACTCTTAGTCCCTGAATTTTAAAATAGTTTTTAATCAGAAAATATGTTGAGATGTTATTATCTCTTGATCGAGGGTCTACCATCGCATCAGCGATTAACATATCGGTTGGCTACTTATTTGGACGCTATATTGTAAATTTAATCAGTGAAATCTCAGTAGAATCAAAATTGAAGCGAAATGGATCCCCAAAAGCGAGAACTAAATTGAGACGTGAATTCGTGTTAATTTCCGGGTTATTTAAAGTCATTTTCACACGGCTGACGCTAAACCATCTATTCTGAATTTTCTTCTCCCATGAGAAAAGGCTGAAACTCTTTTTTTCAGATTCAAAAGATTTTATGAATGAAACGCCATTCTGAACAAACTTTAGTGCAATGTTTGCCGTCCAGAATCTTCAAATATTCTCCTAACCATTTTACATTCCCCGATTTTACAGGGCTTGCCATTAATTAGCCCGTTTATTAATAATTTGTAAAATTTACCTACATTCTATTTCTCTCATTTTGAATATTAAATTCACTGATCTATATTGGGAACTTTTGTTATAATTCCTAAGATACCGCAAAACTAAATTCTCAAAACGTTTGATCATTCATGTACAATTAGGAGTATTTCGGTACAAACTTGAGACTCTAAATCGTATTGAATATGTTCCCGATTTAAACTTTTCGCGCATTCAATAAATTGGTTTGAGGATTTTTCAAGCCAGAATTTTTTTATTACACGTCAATGATCGATTTTATCATGGCATCCATAACCAGCACCTTGGACATAATTAACACAGAAAAACCAGGAATTGGCGTGCTTAGGGTCCCACCTTTCGATGGGTCACTTAAGCACGATCGGGATCACCCTCCTATTCAGTTCTGTATGAACCAATGACCCATGCTGACCATGAATCCTAGCGAGAAAATAGAAGTTGAATTTTTATTTTAAATCATTTGTGAAGTTCCCTTAACAGGGTTGAACGCCTTGGACGGCTATCACTGTAATCCTCCATTTCCAGCCTTTTCTCTTTCCTGTAAATCACGTTGACCTACATGAAATAATCCCAATCGAAACGCGTTGTTACGAGCTGAAAAAGAGTCGCTGGTCAAACGAGAGTTCTCTCTAGAAGCTTGGCGTCGACTGTCGATCTACTCGTTCCTTGTTAACCACGAAGGTCCCGTATCTGCGGTCTTTTCGTACCCCACTTTTCGAGTGGTTGCGCACGCAACGGCACATGTCTCGTGTAGCGGTACATGTGGCCTATATAACCCTTTCATCCAAGAATTCACTAGTTGCTCAGGAGCGTACTTATTTTCCTTTTCGCCCGCTTTTGAGTAAATTTCAATAGTATGTACAAATTTTATAAAATAATATACTAAACCGTTCCAAGGCTGAGCTGGATGAGGAAAGCGATAAAAAAGTATCAGGAGCAGCTGGGAAGGTACGCCCTGAAGGGGACTCGGTAGAAGAGATATGCGAGGATTTCAAATAGAAAGTGCAAGAATGTATGCAAAGAGTGAGGAGTGGAGGGAGTTTTTTAGAGAATCGCTCCATCACAGTATTCTGGAATAGGAACTTCATGTTCATAATCGGCCACTGTTCGTATTTCTTAGTCGATTTGAAATTTTTTTAGAAATGCTCAATATTAAATTTTTAAGAGAACTGCGGTTTGCTATTTTTCAATTTTGTTTACAGATTAACAATATACACACAAATAAACGGACGCAATTGGCAATTTCAGATTTATGAATTTTTATCTCAAGAAAAAATACAGATAGAACTTCACAATTAGCCGAAATTATTGCACCAGCATTCATATAATATAATTAATTCTAATCATATTTAACTTAATCATTATAACTATTTTTAAAAGAAAATTCTTGTTAGTGTTTTTTTCTGACAGTCAAAATTGTTTGCTTTACGTTAGTTGCTAATATTTTTCAAAAAGTCATAATTTGTAAAGAAAAATTAGCATAAATTAACAATTACTGTTTTCCTAAACATTTTTATAAACATATTCTTTATAACTGAGTTTTTCTCATATTAAAATTATATTTTTCTCGCCACAATTGATTCTCATTTTTCTTTAAAGCCATCGACCATTGACCATCGAAAATATTCGACAATAAACTAACAGTGATTCCAAAATTGAATATAGGATACTAAATAATATTCGCGTAATTGTTCATTAAAACGTTTATAACAATCTGTTACAATCTGCGGTTGGTCGTGTTTAACTATCAAATTTACTTGATATCATTGCTCCTGGCCTCAGAAGCTTGTTCGGAATACCTACCAATTGACCGCATACAATTCTCTATAACTTTTCCTGAACGTCGCAGTCTTTTGTAAACTGAAGAAGGCATATAGTACCATGGATATGAGCTTAAATACAATTTTGCTTTCCTGAAAGCAAAAATTTTTTACTGCTAACTAACATCTCTGATATGTTTTCAAACATTATAATCAGTTCTTTATTTACTCCAGTTATTTCTGCCACTTACTTAATATATGAAAAAAATTGCGGGCTGTATTACCACAATGAAAGTTGCTAGATCCTTGACCTTGTCGAGCAATTATTAACCCCATCTTCTTATGCAATCGGTTGCAAATTCTGTTCTTAGCTTCTTTCATTGCTTCCTTATCCTCTTTCCTGGATATACTGCATTTGAAAATTTTTAACCTATAAAGCAAAGTGAAATGACCAAATTCAAATTTGGAGACGATTTCTTTCTTCTGCTTTACACGATCTAGATCATTCATTTGAGATGATCTCGCTTTGCAAATGTAGTGAGTGGAAGATTATGGAGTATCATTGAGAGCTATGCACATCTTTCATTCATAATTGTTAGTGTTTAGCCACTTTCCGAACCACTTTTTAAAACTGCCTTTTTATACTTAAACACACTTTTAATTTTCTAAAATATAGGTAAAAAATACAAATTCAAATAATTAGCTGGTATTTACGGATGCACAGGATCAAGACTGTACTCATTTTGTACGAAACTTAACAAACCTTGCACATAAGTACTATCATTGAAAATCAGAATCAAATAAGAAGATGAGTGACTAATGAAGACGCAAGTACAGCGTTATGGTACCCAACTGCTTAATTTTAAATCAAATGAAGAAATGAAAGATAGGTGACTTCTGAACATGCAAGTACAGCGTTCTTGTAGCCAGCTGCTTAATTTTAAACCATCTTTAATAAAAATTGTTCATATGAATATAATCAAGATTGCCACAAGAATGATTGCCATAGACGGTTTGCCATAGAAATCGTTATTAACAATAAAACCGCCGCATCATAGAACGGGATATAAAATATTTCTTGAGAAGTGGGAAGGCCCCAGAGCATCATTCAAATCATACAGGCTGAGATCCTCGCAACTCCTAAAGAAATATTCTATATCCCGTTCTATGATGCAGCGGTTCAATTACGTAAATTGTTGTTTAGGGTCCCATAATTTCAATGGAAAGCCAGTTTCCTTTGGAGGAACTGCTCGAATGATTTGGTGAATTTCATTGTAACAACGTAACTTTAAGATTAAGATATACGCACACTAATTAAACTGAAACGAAAAAGATCTTACACCTACGCAAACGAATGAAACTGAACATTGACGTATTTAGTATACTCAAACGACTTAGAATTAACAATAACGCACTTAAATATACGTAAACGAATTATCATAAATAATTATTAGCATTCCGCAGTTGGCAGCAAGCATAACCGGGTGATGTTGCGCTTGTAGATGCCGTTGGCCGTCTTCACCGATGCCACCCTCACGATGTCGTCGCTCCCAGGGAATACCTCAACGATTACACCCAGTGGCTACCTTGAGCATCCTAGATTGTTTTGCATCAAGAGAACTACGGATCCAACTTTTAATTCTGACGTAAAATTTTTCCATTTTTGGCGAGTTTGTAACTCATTGAGGTACTCTTTGTACCATCTTTTCCAAAAATCTTGTTGAGCTTTGGTTATGAGGTTGTAAGTAGCTAGTCTGTTATCTGGAACTGAAAGTAAATTTTTCTCAGGCAAGAAATTGAAGGGTCGATCTATCAATAAGCGAGCTGGAGTAATTGCTAACGGGTCGTTAAGATCAGCTGAAACAGCGAATAACTGTCGATAATTTAAAATTCCTTCGATTTCGACCAAGAAAGTGTTGATTTGCTCATACGTGAGTTTTTGGTCTTTCTTGGTCTTTGGCCAATGAACTTACGCAACGCTGCTAAAAACCTTCGATCGAGAGATCGATCGCACGTTCGATATGGACTGCTTGCAAATGAAAACCCACCTATATATTTTAAGATAATTTTGGTTGCGATTTTTTATTTAATAAACATCCTGATTACTTCGGTAGGAATCAGTGCGGGTGAATAATCACGATATACATCCTGATTCGCTTCGGCGGCGTATCAGTAAGACTTCGACACGCATCCTGATTCGCTTGGTTCGAATCAGGATTTTCGATCCGCATCCTGATTTGCTTGGTTGGAATCAGTGTAGGCCAAACGATTCGGCAAATCTCCCGATTCGCTTTGGAATCCAAAGATTTGACACGCATCCTGATTTGCCTCGGTAAGGAATCAGTGGAGACTAAAAGATTTCCAAATCTTCCGATTCGCTTCGCAATCAAGAGATTCGTCATGCATTCCTGAGTCGCTTCGGTACGAAATCAGTGGAAATTCGATTACTATTATGATTAATATCTGTGCCTTCCTATACGCCACTGTGACTTCACCAGATGTCGGCTCTGGCGCGGTGGCAAAAACTCGATCGCCTCCGAACATCTTTCACGTTATATTATAGCGATTAATCCACGTGTCGTATCTATGATCTCCTGTCATGCTTGTAGACGATTTCTCTGAGATTTTAGATTTTTCCAACGTAGGCAATACGCAACGAGTTTCGTGAGAGGTTTGGATGTTGAAACTCGAGCATAAATATGGTTACAAGTTGCGGTACTGAGCAAGCAAACACCCCTCTTTAAACCTGACCCATCTACCGCTCCGAGTTCGATCGACTTCGGCCGTTCTCCCTCAGGTTGAACTAACCAACTGGGACCTGTAGACCACGACGTATTTTTTATGAAATCTAATGGTAGTTGTCCCCTAGAAAGCGAATCGGCGGGATTGTCTTTCGATCTAATGTGTTTCCACTGAACCTGATCTCCTAGCGAATGGATGCCAGCGACCCTATTTGATTCGAACGTTTTTAGCAAATGAGGGGCCTTTTTTAACCAACACAATACGATTGTGGAATCTGATCAGAATGTCACCTTTTTTATCGGAAATTCGAACTGCGACTTCGTTTCAACGTGTAGCTTCTTTAAAATTGACGCTGCGCATATTTCTAGTCGCGGAATTGTGACGCCACTTAATGGAGCCATTCTTGATTTACTACAAACTAGCTTGGCTGTAACAATTCCCTTCGCCTCAAGGGATCTAATGTAAAGGCATGCTCCATAACCGTGAAAACACCCATCACAAAAACCGTGTATTTCGATTTTGGTTGCAGTTTCGCCCAAGAATTTTCGGGAAATTGAAAAATTCTGTAAGTATGAACGCTGGTTATCTCAGATAAAAGCTTTTTTTAGTCGAGGTGTTTTGAGCATCAATGGCTTCAACCATGTATGTAAGTATATCGCGCTGAGAATCCCAAACGATTCCCAGAGTTTTTTTAACAGGATGTTCTTTAATTACGCAATCTAAATTGAACATTTTCTTTTCGATCTTATCCAAAACGGAAGTGTGAATAAAAGCCCACTGTCTGATAACAAAACCACCATGACCTAGCAATTCGATCATCTCATCGCGAATACTTAGAATATCTTCAATGGAATTTGCACCCGAAACTTGATCGTCATCTGGATGGAACAGGACGTGTCTTTACATTTTCTCGATATCGGCTGTTATCACGTAATTATGTGTTCAAAATTTAAGGACCTGCTCAAAAATTGTGTTCTGAATTGTGGGACCGACCAACCGAACTTTATTGAGTGAAATCCCGGTCGATGTTTTCGCCGATGCGTCAAACACCACCCTGACTTTAGTTGTTTCACTAGATTTTTTAATCACGGCGTGATGGGGAAGATAATATCCCTCACTTGTGTCGTCACACAAAGTCATGTGATTTAATGAAATGTACTCATTAAGTACTTTCTGATATTCCGATTTTAATTGCAAATTAGACTCAATTTTTTTCTCAAGTGAGTAGAAGCGTTTTAATGCTTGACTTCTAGATTCGCTCAGTTAGAATTTGCTATCTCTAAAAGGAAGGCGCACAATGGACCTACCGCTCTTGTCACGTTTAATGTTGTGATTATTCGATGCTCAGCCTCGATCATTTTCTGAACTTCGTAAAATGCTGATTGTTCTGATCACCCCCTCCCCTTTTTCTCGCAATAACGCGGCTACTTGAGGCCGCCCTCTCTAGAGAGCGAAGTTTAAATATCGTTGATTGAATGAATTTGTAAAATTCATCCAATTTTGGAAGCTTCTTCCCCACTAAGCCAAGCTTTTTGCGAATTTAAACCTAACAATTCATTGGTATATTTTTGATTTTCCGTCAAACGAGTAGCAATGCGTGACGTATGCTTACTCCTTCGATAGGAATCAGTGGGGTTACTCTAGTCACTCGGAGTAGGCGATAGATCGCGGCGGAGATTGCATCCTGATTCCTTCGATAGAAATCAGTGGGATCTACTCTAGTCATGCCGTGTAGGTGATAGGTCGCGGCGGGGCTCCGCGCGGACCGAATTTTTGATTTCGATATGATTGAAATACTGCTCGAACGAATAACAGTATTCCGGACGACTACTTAACGAGTACTGAGAAGACTCAAAATAACGATTTGGTGCGGCGCCAACGCCGGCCCCCAAGGCCTGCGCTTGCTCGCTCCTACTCTTTGCCCCCTCCTTTCTCTTCTACCTTCCGGCAGACAGAGCTATACTTCATCGTTTGAGGCGAGCATGAAAACTGACATTCTAAACTATGTTGCGACGCAACATAAATTGCTGTAGAGACAAGTGAGAATAACTTTGGGTCTGACAAATATATTTAAATATAAGAAAAACTTATTTGTAATGAATTTTTTTATATAAAAGTGTTTGAGAAAACAGTAATTGATAAATTATGCGAATTCTTTATTATAATTCATAAATCTTATAAAAAAAAGTAACAACTAGCCTGAAGCGAAGAGTTTTTTCTAAGAGAAAAAAAACATTAATAAGAATTTATTTATAAAAGTTGTTTATAATAATTAAGTTAAGTATTATTAAAACTAATTATGTTCTATGAATGCAGGTTTAAGAATGCAGGTTCTGTGAATGCAGATTTACTTGTTTACATATTGTTGAATACAATTCTCTTAACAATTTAATGCTAAGTAATTCTAAAAAAAACTCTTAAATCCTCTTTCAAATTAAAAATGTAAATTTAAGTATATCAATTAGTTATAAAAAAGTAGACAGGTTCATATCAGTATGTACTTAAATCTCATTTTAAAATAGCACTTTGATCAACTTATCTTTAAGGCTGTTGGAGGGCTCCACAAGAATGGCGAAAGTTCTGAAACACTCAAAACTTACCAATAAGATTCGACTAGTCAGGATTAAGGTTACTGGACCTCAGAAGGAGTTTCGCGGTGGCAGAACATTGGATGAGTCTCTTATTTAAAAAAAAAAGAACATAATAATTTTGCAATTTCCTTTATAATTATTAATTTAAATATTTTAAAAACTTGTCTTGACAAAAATTGAGCCTCCCGCGATCAAAACGGAACACGCTCGAAATGCCTTGGTTTCAGTTGACCTCTTGTTTATTCTCGTTCATGATTTTTTCAAGTCGGAAATTCAATTTTTTTCAAGCATACACGAAGAAAAATGGAAGGTCTGTTTAACAATATAAACGTGAAGACAGACCATATTGCAGAGTCGACTATAGGACAGCTCTTGAATATGACTAAAGCGACTATCTCTAGAAGGTAAAAACAAGAGGTCCAAATCGACAATCTCATAAACTCGACTCGATTGTGTCGTCTCGGTCATCTCAAGCTAGCTGACCCGATCATTGTGATGGGTCACTTTGGAAATCTCGGATGGACGATCTAATTTTGTCAGACACTCGACTGGGTCGTATTTGATGTTTGATTCGATTATCTTAGACATTTCACGTAGTCATTTCGGATGGGCGATTTGATTAGTCATTTCGGATGGGCGATTTGATCATTTTTAAGGGTCGACTTGATTATTTCAAAGTGTCATTATAGATATACAAGGAAGGGAAATTCGGTGATCGCAAAGGATCGATTCGAAAATCTGAGATGGTGAAAAGGACTATTGATGATAGTAAAATATATATTTTTGAATTATGCTTTAAAAAAACTTTTGATTCTCTATATCTGAACTGGCATAAGGTTCTACTATTTAAATAGTGCGAAGCCCTTCCTCAATTGATTTAGAGTAGGCATTCCGATAATAATCATTAATCCAAAAATTACTAATGCGTATAAAAATATTTAAAAGTGTAATTAATAAAAAATAATCATTATTAATGAATTTAACGTAAACGCTTTTTCTACAAATTATTAGTTTTTTCACTGATGATTAGTATAGATTAAAATCTATTCATAAATTGATGAAACTAATCACAGTATTCAATTAGTATAGCTTCATACAAATTCAGATACAGTGTATAAAATATTCACCATAGTATTCAAAAACATAAAAATAAATTATAGAATAATAAAGTATAGACTATAATTTTGTAAGACAAATTGTAAATTAATTATGAAAGGGTTAAAATTCGATAAATACTTAAGATATACAGTCTGTCAAGTTAAAGCGTGGGTGGCTTTACTCGCAGTCGGTAAGGTGTATCGACATGATTTTGGTGTCAAAATATTAAGAAGAGATCCCTCTTTCAT
>NC_046657.1:87756056-87762015 GCF_010883055.1 Belonocnema kinseyi
TAAATCAAAAAGCATGAAAGAGGGAGCTCTTCTTAATATTTTGACACCAAAATCATGTCGATACACCTTACCGACTGCGAGTAAAGCCACCCACGCTTTAAAATTGACAGACTGTAAGTGCATAGTTTTGTTTATGAAATAGAACATAAGATATTACTGGTACGATATAATCGACTTTAATATAAAAAGTAATACTAATACAGGATACAGTTAAAAACTGCAACTACAATTGTTAAAATTTGACTTTCGATGCCCACGTAGCGGGTCAAAAGTTGTGTTGTCAACCCTAGACTAGAAAGTAGAAACAGGCGACTGCGAAAATAACTTTACGCCGTAACCGGTATAGAAAATTCTATACATTCTACTTTATCTGCAGTTGTCTGCAGCCATTCTCCCTCTTATCGAACCTCTTTTCGAGAATAGAGGGTAATTTCAGTCTCCACTTTCGATCGTGCACGATCGATGATTTCAGCGATAACTGTAGCGTGCTCGTCTCGCCACAGTTTTTAAAATAAATAACTTTAACTTTTAATTTGTTTTGTGGAAAACCTAGAAACTTTTATTATTAATTTGTATTAAAAAGAGCAATTTTTCATTTATCCAATTCACATATTCGCGGAACTTTCAGCAGAGCAGCTTGCAACCTCCCCATTGCGCTTGCGTTGGAGCAAAACGAACAGAAAAATCAATAACTGCTTATAACCTTATCGATATCACGTCTTAATTGGTAAACAGTGTATATTTTTTTATGAAAAATTGTATTGTTATTTAATTTTAAAGCCAAAAAGATCAATTATCTTTAAAAAACTTTAATTTGTAACACAGAAAATATGATTACTCAACTAAAAATCTTATTTTACAAACCAAGAAGATTAATTTTCTACAAAACAGTACAATTTTCACCATAAAGATTAATTAAAAATAACACGCCAAAATTTTCAATAAACAATTTCAACTTTCATATGAAAATATCAATTTTTTATCAAAAAATGGAATAGTATAATTTTCCGTTTAAAATATTAATTTTCAACCAAACATGAAACGACTTTTAATCAAAATAGTTACATTTCAACCAAGGAGATGAAGTTTCAAGAAAAAAAGAATTTTTAACAAGATTCTCAATCAAAAAGAAGAAACATCAATAAACAAGGACCATTTCATACCCAGAATACAACTTTATAACCAAATACGTTCAATTTGTACCATTTAGTTGAATTTTCAAACAAATATTTTAATTTTCGACTAATAAAATTAAGGCCGTATCCAAAAATACGATTTTCGAAGATATCCAATATACATGATAAATTATGAACCAAACATAGAATAGTTCAAGTTTCTGATAAACCAAATTTTAACAGTAAAAACGAATTATCAACAAATTCCTCGAATTTTCAACCGAAAAACACTATGGAAAAAGTCCAATGGGATCATCCTAAAAGAAGTTTAACTAACGTGAAGGTGAAGTAACGCGTGAAAAAGTGAAAACTTGAAGTCCCTGTGTATTGACAACCGGTTCATAATTTAATCTATGGTACATAGATACATTTTGAACCAAATAGTTAAATTTTTTAATTAAAACGATTAATTTTTAAACAAAACTGGAACAGTTAAATTTTCCTTTGGAAATATTAATTTTCAACAAAATAAATAAACGTTCACCCAAATACTTTACTTTTAAGTTTATAAGATCAATTTTGTACCAAAAAAGAAGAATTTCCAACAAATTACATACACTTTAACCTACATACTTTAATTTATAAATTAAAAAATAAATTTTTAGGTCAAAATGAAAGTCTTAAAAGTTTTATTTAAAAAACTAATTTTTCATTTAAAAGCATTATTTTTAGTAAAAAACGTAATAAAAAATAATTATTGAATAATGACTAATTACTTATAAATATATTAATTGTGTTTTCACTGCAGTTGCAGCTCCCCATTAACTGCATATAGGAGCACGAGCGCGACCCTGCCCTTGCCATTTGTCTCTTAATGAATCTCAGGAGTGAATGTCAGAACTGAAAAATAAAGAATTAGTTTTAAATTAATAAATACAATTCAAGTTTATCCTAAATCGATTAATGCTAGAATTATCAGTAATTACTTAAATATTATAATATATTTCAAACTAACATAAACCTCAAAAAGATTAGAATTAAATGCCTTAAATCTGACATAACTTATGGAATATATTAACATGACAATTACGTATTTAAAACGGGTACTTACAGAATAAGATATTTTCAATTAATCCTCAAAAAATGCTCTCACTTTACATGGAAATCGTAGGTAAACACTTTTTTTAACAGAAAGCACCAAGCGGTGCTTTCATCTGCTCCTTCGTGAATGTTCGAAATGAGTGACAACAATATGTGCGTATTCATCATGCCGAAAAGGAAACCTCAGTTATCCCTGCAAGTAAATCTGACGTTCTTATAAAAATCAGACTGGGGATAAAATAAGAGTCTTTTTAACCATGTGGAAAAAAATTTTGAAAGCCCGTTTGAACATGTAGAAAAACTTTCAGGCTCTCTAAATTTAGACCATATAACTTTGACCATCCACTTTTCTCCATGTATCTTAATTCAAAGAAATTGAAAATCCGAATTGAAAGAATCAAGAACGAGAATAACCAAGAGGCCAACTGAAACCAAGGCATTTCGAGCGTGTCCCATTTTGATCGCGGGAGACACAATTGTAATAATAGTTATAAAGTCATATTATATTACAGACTTGTCGTTGTACATATTTGTTTTGTTGTAACGTACAGATAGTTGTGGAAATGGCGCATTATGTAGAATCGCATAAGTAAGGTAAGATTTGTAAACCCTATTCTCGATTTATAGAAAAATAATATTAATAATAATAAACAGTAAATTGGCGTTGGAATCTGCATATCGCGCAGTGTCAACCACATTAGGCCTCTTTCGGATGGAGGCCATGGCTCAGTTAGGAGAGGCAATAGGACCGAACCGAGACGACGACTAGGCACCCGCCCCGGACAAACGTGAGAACCTCGTTTTGAATTAGGCTTATTAAGGGGGGGGGGGGTTTAGAACAAATTTTTTTACTAAATTTTGTATGTTCTTCTGAATGCACAACATGTCAAGAATATTGTGTCCAAATTTGATTTAAACCAAAGCAAAACTAACGAAGGCACAGCGTTTTAGGTGACCGCGTCTCTTGCTCAATTCGTATACATATTCGTTGAACAGGGTAGAATTCAACGCAGACGAGAACGAAAGGAGGCTTTGGATGTTATGAATGACAGCGATTTACTCTATGGACCTGGAATTGATGATTCTATGCAAGTATAAAAATTTATATACGTTTATTGTTGCGTAATTTTTGATTTCCGAAAAAAACTTTAAATCGATTTCCTCACGAACAACGTTTTTGAAGTCCGTGAACATTAGAACTTAAAATCTATTTTACCAATTCTTTTCTAATTTGGTACACTATTTCCTCACATTATTCAAGAGGTAATCAGAATTTTTTTTTGTTTTTAACCATTTTTGTTCATTTCATTGCCTACGGAAACATATCACCTTTAAAACGCATTTTTGTTTTTTTGTTTTAGATGATCTAGTGATGAGTTACAATGTTCACGGCGCAACAATTTTTGTTCCAGGCGTCTCGTGAGATTCGATTTCACGTGGTCATTTTTAATATTCCTCAATGAAAATTGGTTTAAAAATAGTTAGAATGTAGTACTAAAATATACAGTTCAAATTTAGAACCCAGCATTATTTATATTTCCAGAAAAAACTCTTAAAAATATGTTGTTTTTTTCGCCTCTAACACCCTACCCCCCTTTACTTATTAGAATAATTTATTAGAATTAGTATTCAAGAGATCAGGTATACTGGCACGAACACTTTTATAGATAGCCGATAATGCCAATATAAGAACTCGGAGATCAAAAATCCACCAACAAGTATTTTTTAGGATGGCCAAATTAGCTGAAGCTAATTATGCTCTTCTGGATTCGTTTCCTGGGGATGTTAATCTCTGGAATATGAACTGTGTAGTTCACGAGTATTCGGTCTCCCTGTTTAGCGACAATAGAAGTAATGCTACTTCAATACACACGCTGAACAAGTCTAAATTGTTTTCCATCAAGTAGCAGTGGACGCAAAGAGTAAAAGCTCTTTCAGCAGTCAAAGAGCGCCTTGACGGTCGAGTAAAGTGAATTTAAGAAAATCCTACCTTTTTCACTCATTCTTTCCGTCTGTTCAATAAAGCATCATCTTATGTTGAAAATTCACCTCGTCAATAACGCAGGCCCCCCAAAAAAGTGAGTTGTGCGAGAGACTAGAGTACGGTACCTATACGTATTTTGGAGCTCTGAACGCGAATTTGACAATAGTTTTTTCCCAGCATGTCAGGATTTTCCCCTAGACCCGAAAAATTCCCTAGTAATTCAACTTTTCTGGGTATGAAATAAACCTTGTTAGTGAAAATGTCTGAAAAAACATCAGGCAAGATGTTTTATCTATTTTGGTGAGCAGAATACAAATCTGAGGCCAGTTTTCCACCATCACATCGGAATCTTCTCCTAGACACGGAAAATTCCCTAGAAAATGATCTTTGTCGGGTTTTGAGTACGAATTTTGCATTAGTTTTCGCCAAGCTCATCAGAGTTTTCCCCGAGTCGTGGATATTTTCCTAGAAAGTCACGTTTCTCTTATATGAAATTGCCCTTGGTATTAAAATCGTCTGTAAACAGTTGAGCGTATAATGTATGTATGTATTTTGGTGCGCTGAGTGTGAATCTAACAATAGTTTCCTCCCATCCATTAAAGGTTTCCCCCTTAAAGAGTAAAATTTCATGCGAGTGCCCCCAGTACCTCAGGGTTCACCCCTAGACTCGGGAAATTCCTTAGAAAATCAGTTCTGTCGTGTATGAAGTAACCCTGGTTATTTCAATCGTTTGCATGATATGATTCCAAAAAATATTTCAGTTTTCACTTGTGTAAAAAATTACAAATTTTACCGACGTTTCGTGAACATTGCAGTTCACTTCTTTAGGGCTGACCTAAAACTAAGGTTTCATATTAAGTGTTGTTAGTTATAAGTATTAGTCATTGTTATTAACAAATTATATAAACAATTGTGTTTTTACATAAAAAAACTCATTTTTTCACGAAGCCTAGCGCTGGGAATGACTGTTATATTATCTGCTGAGGAATTTTTTTCAGCAATTAAAATTGTTATTAACAAATAATATATTATAAATAATTGCATTTTATTTCTGTGTTTTTACAGGAAAATATTATTTTTTCACATAGCCTTGCTGGCCGATGACTTTTCTATATTACCTAGCTGAGAACTTTTATTCTAAATCAAGAATTTCAATTATTATTAACAAAGCATTTAAGCAATTGCATTTTAATCTCCTTTTATTATAGAAAAAAATATCTTTTTACTAAGGCATTTTTATTATAAATCAAAAATCCAAATTTTTATTAACAAATGTTATATATGAACAACTTCTTAATATTTCAATTTTTATGAACAAAAATTTGTTTTAAACTCACTGAATTTTCCTGAATTACTTATATGAGTAAATTTGCCGCTTAAGGATGCAGCGGTTTAACGCATTTATTCTTCTTCCTCTCAGTCAGCTGTTGTCGATAGAGAATGAGTTGAGCTGAAGAGGCCAACCAATATTGAACTAAATCAAAATTTGTAGCTGTCCTTGAATACTTCCTGTTGTGGTACTCCCTGTATGCTTTGAAACCCTTATTCCTGGCTTCCAGGGCTTCTTCATAAAGTTGACTAATTGGAAGTACGGCAGCAGCTGTTAGCAGACAGTCTGATAAGTACCTGAAAATTCTAAGATGTCGAAAAAATCCACGATATGATGTTGAATGATCCCAAAGTGAAATTGAGAGAGGTAGCTAATGCTGTGGGCATATCATTGGAACGTGTGGGCAATATCGTGCATTCAGTTTTGGGC
>NC_046657.1:87762115-87779394 GCF_010883055.1 Belonocnema kinseyi
ACATGGCATAATATTCGTGGACTATCTTGAAAAAGGTAAAACCATAACCGGAGCATACTATTCATCATTATTGGACCGATTAAAAATCGAAATCGCTGAAAAGCGACCGCATTTGAAGAAGAAAAAAACCTCTTTATCATCACGACAATGCGCCTGTTCATTCATGCTTAGTTGCACAAGCAAAATTGCATGAAATCGGCTTCGAGTTGGTTCCTCAGCCACCGTATTCACCAGACCTGGCCCCCAGCAACTATTACTTGTTCCCTAACCTGAAGAGATGGCTCACCGGTAAGCGTTTTTATTCAAATGAGGAGCTCATAGCTGAAACTGAGGCATATTTTGGAGACCTTCCGATCGTGTACTTTTCGGACGGTATCAAAAAGTTATAAAATCGTTGGACTCGCTGTAGCGAACAAAAATTTCAGCAGTTTCTGATGCAAATTTTTCAAATTTCGAAGTATTGATTCGATGAGAAGATACCAGTGCTTGGAGAATGGAGTAGAAGTTCTCCATTAAATCAATACAGACACCTCTTATCCTGCTTATTTTTTAAAAACTTTCTGGCGGTATTTCCATCATTCGATGTAACAATAATTTGTTTCGGAATATCAACCATTATACCTAGTTCAGCTTTTAGATCTTTCTGAATTTTCTTTTTCCTTTCTTTTAATATTTCCTTAGCTTCGTTTCCTTTAGCTTCCCAAGTCTTAAATGGCAACCTATACTCAATATGTAAAATGCATTCCATCAGCCTAATTCAAGCGTGCAAGTTTGACAATCCATATTGAAATGCGATAGCATCTTCTTCCGTGTATCTTACTTTTTTAAGATTGTTCATGTCTTTCGACCCAGCTCCGCAAATGCAACAGACAGCAGAGGATGATGTTTTAGTGATCACTTGGCACACTTTGCCGTCTAGCATGGTAAAAACTAATATATAAGTCACAGGAAATATGTTTCCATAAAATTCAATTCTAGTTGGCACCAGATTCTTTATTTGCTTATTAATATTTTCGACTTCATTTGAAGTATTTTCCGCGGTCTCCTTTGCAAACTGAAATCCTATTGGCCTTGCCCATTTTCGCGATGAATGTTTCTGATTTTCCAATGCACTGCTAATCTTTCAGAAATATCTTTCAGGAGGAGAGGAACCAGAGACATCATGAATATGCTTTCATCAATAGTATTTTCATCTAAAAATTGTTGCTTGTATGCAGAAAGGCCTGAAGTGCCATCCCTGACAGACCGAAGGAACCGAATGGAGCCTCTACAAAGTAGCCGTAAACACTCCATTGGGTCCCCATTCGGTTCCTGTTTAAAAAACTCAAAAAAACAGCAATATCAACTTTTAAACTGTTGAGATTCGGATTCTACGTTAAATTTGCTTTTGGAAACTCACGGAGTAATCGCAATCCTTTTTTTTGCAGCGGTCAAAAGTTAAAAAAACATACAATATCTATAACGCCTGTTGACTGCTACTTACAGATAATGTATTGAAGTGAATTGAAGTTGAAAACTTTTGATACTGAGATTTCGACAGATTTGAATGTAATATTAGTGCTAAATCTTCATCAACATGAACTATCTGAAGTAATTGCAGCTGAGTTCTCAACATTAATGTCAGATTGTTTAAAAACTGCATGTAGAGCCTCACTCAGAGATCCTAGATCTGAAAGAGCTTTATCTACTCCCCGTTTTTTTGTTCTTTTAGATAATTCCTCAAAATTATTTAAGCTTTTTTCACATTATTTTTTATCTCCATCAGGAGATGCTGATGGAAGTTCAAAGTTGCCATTTAACCAAAACAAATTTTTCTTGTAAAAAATTGTCTTTCTTATAAAATGAATTCTTCCATCTCTTTATGAAGTTTGGAACGAAAAACCATGATAATTTTGGGTTTAACGCTTCAATCTCGTGTACATTTAAATAGTACTTACTTTTGAAAAACTCCAATAAAACATCCACCTTTTTATCATCAAGATCTAATGATGTGTCCCAATGTTCTTTATTTTTAAATGGCATTATTTCACATTAAATCTTACACGCTACAAAGCAGGTGCTCTTGATTGACAACTAAATCTTAACATTAAATTAAATAATAATACAGCGAAATATACGACATTGACACTTACATGAGAACTTGGAAAATTATAGGTTATAATACCAGTATCTAATAACAAAAGACTGTTAACGTTCTTTTATTTATCGATATTTCGAGTAATCGAGGTGAATCTTCTTTAAATGCAGACTTTGAAATTCTAGTAAGGCAATGGGTAAAAAAAGTTTTATTTCATCAAAATTACAAATATAAAACAATTCGGTAAATTATTTTTTAATAAAAATTGAAATTCTAGATTTAGAATCAAAGTTCTCAGCTAGATAATATAGCAAAGTCATTGGCCAGCAAGGCTTTTTAACAAATAATATTTTTCCTGTGAAAGCACAAAAATGCAATGCAATTATTTATATTATTTATTAATAACAAGGTTAATTGTTGAAGAAACAAATTATCAGCTAGATAATATCACAGTCATTCGCAACAGCTAGTCCTCGTGCAAAACTTATTTTTATCTGTAAAAACACACAAATATAATGCAATTGTCTATATAATTCGTTAATAACAATGAGTAATACTTATGCCTAACAACATTTTTAATGTGAAATAATATTGTTGTGTGTTTAAAAATGATTTTTTATGCAGAGAAAATATATAATTCTATAAAATATCTATAAATGTATATTTTTTTATAAAATTTGTTTATGACACGGAATTTTTACTTTGATCATTTATTCTTATGATATTAATATCTTTGCATCAATTTCTATTGATTTCTGTTGTACTTTATTGAATTACACGAAGATAACAAATAATATATTGGAAAATTTAATTTTTTGAATTTTCTAATAACATCACATTTAACACAAAATGAAAATTTAAATTCGGCCTCACGGGACTGATGCGGAATTTTATGCAGAGTATTTAATTTTTTTAAACTTTA
The DNA here is from genome assembly GCF_010883055.1 of Belonocnema kinseyi. Lineage (NCBI taxonomy): Eukaryota > Metazoa > Arthropoda > Insecta > Hymenoptera > Cynipidae > Belonocnema > Belonocnema kinseyi. The sequence continues at coordinate 87,765,115 of NC_046657.1, forward strand.
AAATCGACCAAAAAATATGACCACTAGCTTAATTTGTCCGCGAAAATCCATTTTTGGACCATTGTAAACCGTGGGGACTGGTTGAACCTGATTGGCCAATCAAGTCTTTTTATTTAAAAATACGGGAAGACGAAAAGCCAAATCCGATTGGCATTATACGAATTGTCCCTATTGATATTATTAGGGTGTTTTAAAATTTCGATTGTTTCTATATGTTTTCTTGGAAAGATGTTCTGTATTTTTGCAATGACTGGTGTTTTGTCCTGTTTCAATATGATTTTCAGCTAGTGCTGATTGCGTGAAATGTTTTAGCCTGACTTTACTGTCATGTTTCTTTATACGTTGGCTCACCGCTCTCCCTGTTTCTCCAATATAGAATTTGCCACATGAACAAGGATGAACAACTGCTGGATCACTTAGGGTTGCCTTTTTGTCTTTGGGGTGCTTTTTTGTCTTTAGGATTATTTACTAGTTGTCCTATCTTCAGAAGTCACTTCCCGGTAACAAGCATTGAATTCAGAAAAATTAAGATTTTGTATTCCTAGAAATACGCGACTTTTCCTCCGTCTAAAAATCCCGCAATGGGAAAAGAAAAAGTGCAAATGCTATTCCTCTTAATCGACCTAGTAAAATTTAACGAACGCATTTATTTAACCTATTTTTCATTATTAAATCTTTTTATAACTTATAAATTCGAAAAATATTTAAATTTATATTTATTTATATTTTATTAATTTATTTAAACGTCTTAAAAATGTAACAAAAAAAACTATGCAGGTGTGTGAATTTAAATAATTTTAACTCTAGAGAGGCAGAGTTGAATTAGTGAAAATTAAAATTTCAGAATTTACCTTCCGCATGAAAAAATTAAAACAACTTATTACACATATTTTGAGAACTTATTGAAAGGAATTAAATAAAATCAAAATATGACCACTTCTGAGGAATAAAAAATATCTCTGTGAGGTGCATTGGCGGTACAATTAGAAGGAATTAAATATATTAAAAACAAGTTCTCTTTGGGAGAATAGAAAACTGTGTGGCGGTCGCTATAGAAATAGAAGTGATTAAGTTTAGTGGGTATCTTATTCTTATTGTGGCATTTTAGACAGATGGAAAAATCGCGCATTCAAAATAATAGCATAATCTTCACTTTTGCGCAAGGGTTGTTAAGTTTCATACAAACTCAGTACGTTCTTGAAAAGAGGTTTGTAAAGTGGCTAAATACTGACTTTGTTGCTACATTTTCTGGGGCAAAACCAAAAGGAGGAAGAAAAAGTTGTTAAGGTTACCAAATGAGTCTCGTGAAAAATCAGCTCATTTTCGCCTAAATCCCCCTCCCCCTCACACACACACAAATATACACAGATAGTACGTAAGCAAAACCCACCTTGTCAAACACCATTATTTAAAAAAATCCGAACTCATCAAATAGCGGCCAATAGTAAATAGACTGGAGAAGGCTCAGCCAGTAAAAATATACATTTTTCTATTTGTATCAAATGTAGTAAAACAAGTAAAAAATCTTCTTACATGTGCTGGCAAATCAGCGCGTCTGGTAACCCTATCTAATACAAAGTTCGAAGATGTTACTGCTGCGAAAAAGATATGGAAATTAATGTCAATTAAAGAAAGTTTTACGGCTTTTGAGATACAGGATATATTTCTGCAAAAATTTACACATTTCACGTAAATCTGACTTCGAATCAAACGGCCATACTCTTCAGAAGAAGATTTAGTTTTAATGTAACAGACCAGAATATTTAAGTATAAATATTATACTATTGATCTTCTTGATCACACTATTCACCGTATTTTCAAAGATCCAAATTGATGCCTTCCGATTTCAAAGAATACATCAGAGATCACTTATTTGGAATTTGAAATTAAATATGGCATCGATCGACTGTCAGCGAACGCAAAACACGATCAGAAGTTTAATAACGATTTGTCCGATGACTTTTTTTTCACAGCATCAATGGTGTCAACATGGTTAAAGGTACAGCACACGGAAGAAACAGTTTGAATGAATTCTTATGGTTCCTAGATAAAGCGTAGTATACCTATCATGATGAACTAAACATACAAAGGAAACAAACTCTATTGAATGATCTAAATCGTGTAAAGCCGAAGAAAGAAATCGTCTCCAAATTTGAATTTGGTCATTCTACTTTGCATGCCTGGATAAGGTTCTTGGAGAGTAATCTTCATATTGTTTATCGGTTACAGATTTGAAAACGCAGTATACCCAGAAAAGAGGATGAGAAAACGATAAAAGAAGATAAGAACAGAATTTTCAACCAATTGAAAAAGAAGATGGGGTTAATAATTTATCAACCAAGTAAAGGATGTAGCAACTCTCATTGTGGTAATACCGCTCGCAGGTTTTTCTCGGATATGAAGCATGTGGCAGGAATAACTGGAGTAAATAAAGAACGGATTATAATGTTTAAAAACATATCACAGATGTTAGTTAGTAGTACAAAAATTTCGTCACAAACTCTTTGAATCCAGATCTTTTAATTGCATCCTGGAAGCCTGAATTGGAAAAAGTTGAAGTTGAATTTAATTAACAACTTGATGAAAAAATACAATTCGAATCTAAGAAGGATTCGAGTTCTGAATCGTAATTTATTTATCTTTGGTTTTTTATAATAATCTCATGATTATTATGAATATCGATTGTTCCTTCGATTCAATACCACAAATAAGATAATCACAAAACTGATTGAAGAAAAAATCCATTTTTCTACGACCAACCGCAGATTGTAACAGATTGTTATAAAAATTTTTATGAACAATTACGCAAATGTTATTTAGTATCTTATACTGAATTTTGAAATCACTGTTAGTTTATTTTCGGTTTTGATTTAATTTCGTTGGTTAGTTGTCGCAATAAATGTCACTCCAATAAGAATTATGGAAAAAATAGTTTTTCTTTTATAACGAAACGGACGATTAGGAGACTTGTGTAATTAATTTGTAATTAACAATCTATATTGTTTATATTTGATAAATCTTGTAGTATATCAATGGATTTAAGGACAACCGAGAATCATTTGTGAAGAGAAAAATATATTTTACTATGAAAAAACTCAATTATAAGGAATGTGTTTATAAAAATGTTTGTGAAAACAATAATTGTTCATTTATGCTAATTTTTCTTTACAAATTATGACTTTTGAAAAAATAATAGCAACTAGCGTCAAGAAAACAATTTTTTCTATCAGAAAAAAACACTAACGAGAATTTTCTTATAGAAATATTTATAATCATTAAGTTAAATATTATTAGAATTCTTTATATCCTATGAATGCAGGTGCAATAATTTCGGCTAATTGTGAGGTTCTATCTGAATTTTTTTGAAATAAAAATTCATAAAGCTGAAATGGCCAATTTCGTCCCTTTATTTGTGTATATATTGTTGCTCTGTGAACAAAATTGAAAAATAGCAAACCGCTGTGCTCTTGAAAATGTATTTCTGAGTATTTTTTAAAAAAACCTCTTAAATCGACTAAGAAATACAACCAGTGGTCGATTATGGACAGGAAATTCCTATTCCAGAATACTGTGCTGGAAAAATGTTATAAAGAACTCCCTCCACTCCTCACTCTCTATATTCTCGCTTATCCACACTCTACGCTTCCTAAACGTATTTATTATCTCTCACACGTCACCCTATGTCACATATAAGAGGGGGGCTTCTAAGGAGACTCTCTAAGTCTGGTACTTTTCTGCACCTCACTTTTGCCTCTATTAATTGTGATCCGAGGAAAAAGCTCTGGAACCTATGTTGCCCGGCGAAATTAAGAGAATTAATGGCCAACCACCTTTTATACACGGTTAGTTATTTAGAGTGGAAGGATTTGTTTCCGAAAAAACATTAAAAAACAATTGTTTTGATGTTCATTTAGATACTCATTTATTTTAGTTCAAGGAGATTTTTTCCAACTACTTTTTGAAAATTATATCGCGCAAATAGGCAATGTTGACCTTCGCGGCGAAAATGCTCTTTTCGGCGTTTTCCATTATACGGCATAATAGAAAAAATGGTGATTCTACTAGCTACCCAGATCATACGATTTAACTTCACCAGACTTATTTCTGGGATTACTTGAAGTCTAAGGTATACGCCAACAAGCCAAGGACTCTAGCTGAATCGAAATCAGATAAAATCCTTTTACATTAAATGTCCAACCCTGTACATGTAACACCTTAAACTATTTTCGTTTTCAAAATAATACTTTAACATCCTTGTGCCACCGGTAAATAGGTACTCTAAAGCGATTAGCATGAGCTTTGAACTGGGCAAGTGTGTCTGCATCCACTTACACAATGGAAGGCTACAAACTATAGCATCGCGTGACGATCAGGATCTTCAACTTTTAGGTGAAAATACCGTTCAGCTTCTTGTTAGTGAATAAACATATGCATATCTCGGAATAACGCAAGCCGGAACCCTCGATATACACGTGATAAAAATGCACCTTGAAAAAAGCTATCACCAAATTATCAGACAAATTTTGACTTCCAAATTATTCCGGGAGACCGATGCACTCGCAAGATGATGAAAATCCATCGAAATCATCATTATAAATCTTCCGTACCTCGTATATACCTCCCTCGAGATAAAGGTAGTAGAGGTTTGCTGATCTTGGAGTGTCTTCGTCGAAAAACGGTTCTAGATAAAGGCTGCTCAGGTACAAATAGCACAGATTCTCTTATGCGACTCTTACATCAACATGAAATCTTCAATGCTGTGGCGTTTCTATACCGTGTCGCAGATAGGGTCACCCAGGAATTTGGTCTCCCATTTGATTCCAGCGACACTACATAAGTCCGTTGTGGTGAATGATCACTACAAGCTCTGATTTTTGAGCTGAGCAGATTGCTGTTCTTCTGTGATTCCTTCATCTGGTCCGTCAAAACTGTTCCTCATAAATTTCTACGAAAATTTGCCGCTCTAAAATGTATCCAGGGGTGAAACCTTCATCTCCAACAATGCCGTCTGCCCCGTAAGTTCATAAGCGTCTAAAGACCGGACTCAAGGGAACACTTTTGAACTAAGTCTCGTGAGTAAATTTCCCGCTATTACCTACCTTTCTCCGTAATAGAGCTGACCATGATCACAGCTTTAGATGCTCATCGGTTTTGAAAAGAGCAAGCAACTGGAAAACTCCAGGCTTGGCTATGTTGCACAACTTCTGGTACAAGTACCGGACGAATATGCATCCTGCGTTGGCAGGGTGTTTTCAGAAGTTCGTCGAACACCCACATCTAATGTCAGGCCTTATGTTCCAGGGTACTACGAATATGTTGTATAAAAAACCATATGCTCAAAATTCATCTGCATTTCGACCCATAGTCTCTCTTCCAACATTTTATAAATGTACTAAAACAATTATTGCAAATACAGTATATTCTCACTACGACAAGAATGACATTCTTACTGAAAAACAAAAAGGATTTTGTAAAAACTCGCGAGGCGCTAAAGTTATAGTTACCAATGACGCTGTTGCCATGACTCAAGCTGGTAAACATCAAAGGAACCTGCACGTGGCATACTTTGACTAAAATCAAGCGTTTATTTCTGTGCCGAATGACTATTTGCTTAAAGATTTAAAAATGTACAAAATCTGCCCTCTTGTCATTGACTTCCTAAGTTGTGCGTTGATACCCTAGGGTACAAAAATAAAGTATTTTGAGCATGAATGAACGAAGCAACTGAATAAAAACGCATTATGAGAAGTATATTTCAAGGAGACTTCTTCAGTGCACTATGGTTCTATTTAACGTTGAAAAATGTGAGAAAAACACTAAATGACGTGTCTCATGGGTTCAGAATGGATAATAATGAGGTTGGTCGTCAAGTGACCAATCTTTATACATGGATGACCTGAAGGTACATACTAGTCCAGAACAGAAACTGCAGCAAGTAATCAATTTCATAAATAAGTTTTTGAATGATATCCATATGGAGCTCGGACGCGATAAATGCAGAACGGTGCATTTAACAGAGGGTAATTGGGTATCGAAAAGTTAAAGAAGGAGTACTTAACCCTCTGTCAATGAAATACGAATTTTAATTAAATAAATTTGGTGAGTACGTATAAAGTGCCATTTATGCCTTAAAAACATCACAAAATACATTTTTCAACCTTTTTTAGCGATATTTTTTATATATAATTCGTAAAATGTTCATAAACCCTTTCTCGCTGTCACTTATAAAGTGCGGTTAGGATTACCATAATTCACTATACATCCCATTTCATGTACAATTTCAACAAAAAGTATACATTGCCCCCTACGATTAGTTTTGCACCATGAACCTCATTGCCGAGGGAGAGTCATTTCTAGATCGGTTTGAATTGCCTGTCATTTGCAGATTGAAAAAACTAAAATTCAATGGGTTGGTCATATTTTTAATCTGTCTCCTGAGAGCGGTGCTTAAAATCTGCCATTCTACATTCGTTAAAATGCTTAGTGAATAGAGTTGAATGAAACTGACTAACCTGAAATAATTCCTATAGGCATTCTACGATTCATTAATGTGCACATGAATGGGTTGAGATTCAATTTGAAATGGAGTTCTTAAAAGATCACAACGAATAGTAAAAATACGATGCACACACAGCAATTTTCAATAAGCGTGAATCTGCCAATTGTATGTCACCTCAGGTTATGTTTAACTGAGTAGAATATGCAGATTAAAATTTTAAAGAATTAATTCTTTCGAATGAGAAATATGAAGTAATATATTTGATTAGGACAATTCTGATTAAACAAAAATTAAGGAAATTCAAGTTAAATAATGTTTTTGTATATTGTAATCGATGCGACAATTTATTTCTAAATTTAATGATTATTTAGTTGTAACTCTTTTTACAATAGTTTTCAGTAGATTATTTTGTGCAAGAATTACACGATTTGTTTTGAATTAAGCGTCAGTGACATTAAATTTATTCAGTTCACATGCTAATGGCTGCAGGGAGTCCACGTGTTAAAAACGAACTCTGCAATTCTCTCATATCCATTTGCATCACAAACATCCAAATGTTTAGAAATTCAATACCTGCATTTTTGTTAAAGGTTATTTGTATAAAATAAAACGAGAGTGATAGCTTTTGTGAATTTAAGATTGATATAAGGTAAATGTAAAGTTTCATGTGACCTACAGATTGTAACTTATTTATTTTTAACTTTCAGAGATAACGAGAATTTATAAGCGTAAATTAAAAGAAAAAATTCAGTTTTTGATATGTAAAATATATAAATAAATTTATAACATTCTGATGTGGTGTGATGCAAATATGTGAAAAAAAGTTCAATAAAATCAATTAAAATGCCTGAAAATAAATAGTTTGTAAATAATAGTAGACTACATGTATACCAGGATTTGCTTAAAAGTTGCCCATTTAACAAGTTTTTGAAAAATAATTTAAACCATTCAAATTAATTTTTTTATTAAAAATTTTCTAGCGGAAATATTGTGCCTCTATTGGTTAATGCTGATTCATAATCGCTATTGAATGGGTATGAGAAAAAAATTACGTGGCCGATTAAAAGAGCCGATTTCTCATTCGAAACTCACACTAACCTATGCACAGGTATCTGGAATTCCAGTGACAGATACGCTATTCAGAATACCTCAAACCCCATTCAAATTCAAGTGAATGGATTGTTGTTTCCTGGATACCACGACATAAAAGGGTAAGTGCATTGTAGATGTAAAAAAATTGTGTAAGTCACAAGTTATACAGTTGCGAAACTATGTTAACAGCAAGCCAGATGTTGCGCTTTACAATGCCACCTGTATAGCGGATCTTGTCTATACGCCCTTGAATTTGTCCTCAGAAGAAGCATGAAATACCAGGGCAGAAACCATAGAGGAATTAGCAACACAACGGAGGCAGAAAGCCATCCACGGCAAGCATCCCAAAACGTTAGATCAATAGTAAGTGTATAGAAAGTCATCCAAAATTTGACTGAGAAACAGTATCTTGTATCCAGAAAAGAAAGGAATTGCCATTAAAATTCAGGACGGGGTAGTTAGAACCAAAAATTGTCGCAAACACATGCAACATCAAGACGTGGTTGATCGGTGCCGATTTTGTGGGTATACCAATAAATTTATCGAGCACATTGTTGATGTTTGTCGCGTAATGACTTAAAGAGAATACACGCTTAGAAATAATTATGTGGCGAGCATAAAGCATCAACAACTTTCCCTAAATCTAAGGCTCGTAACAGAATGAATGCCTTTCTGTAGGTACATGCCAACTCCAGTTTTAGAAAACCCATATTACACCTTATATTGTATTATAACTCTTCAGGCGGATCACTACATCCGAGCCAATCGACCGTGCATCGTTATGCGAGAGAAAAAAGGTGGCAGAGTCTATCTACAGCATCTTATGCAACCAAGTTCATAAGTGTATGGGGCTAGACATGAATAAAAGACACTATGGAGTAATATGAAACATGCATCTATTCATTCTTTTGTGATTTTGGCTGCAGGCAATTTGCACTCAAAATGCACTGAACATCTTGAATTTTTGGAGTCAGTAGGGTACTCGCAATACTTACCTTATAATACACCATTTTCATATTTTTCTTTTATGTTACAACTCAAAAGATATGTACAACGACAAGTCTGTAATTTTATGAGCTTAAAAGATATTATAATTTATATCAAGACAAGATTTGTAAACAATTAAATAGATAATTTTAAAGAATATTGCAAAATTATTATCGATTATTAATTAGCGTAAAGACAGATGCGCATTTTACTCACAGTGTATTTTGGTAGTACGATCCAGGACGGTCAAGCCATCAGCGCCATCAACTGTCACCCGGCTTCCTTCATCATACTTCACTTCATTGCTATACGTATTCACTCTCACTTTTTTCCAAGTGCATTTTTTAAACTCTTATGCCGATTTATCGAATCTAGTTGGTAAGATTTTCATGCTTCAGAGATTTTGCCATTTTTGTGGACCCCCTCCAATAACCTTAAAGATGAGTTTGCCAAAAGTGTCATCTTGAAATAACATTTAAGTAACATATTTAAATGTACTTAACTACTTTTTTATAACCCATTCGTGTTGTCAAATGTAAATTTTACCACGCTTTTATTAACCCGCTTTCTTGTCTGTACGAGTCAAATTTTGATGTTAAAATAATATATAAAAAAAATAATACAGAATGATAATTAATCAGTTTCGACGTATCGATGAAACACATAAAATCATTTTCTATCAGACTATTAGCAAAATTGTCTATTATATGGACGTGATTAAGTGAACTAAAAAGTATAAAATAATTCATCCTAGTCGAATGCAGTTTTATAACCCCATGCAAATTCATAATCTCATAAACGTTATTAGACAAATTATTCCATACGAAAAACGCGGGGCGCCTGCAATACAATTTTATAACAATAATAGTTTGTCTGAACCAGTCGTGTGACTAATTTAAACAATAAATACACTTGCAGTTATTACTTACATCTATTTCAGGCGCCCCACGTTTTTCGTGGGGAATAATTTTTCTAGTATCGTTTATGAAATTATGAATTTGCATGGGTTTATGAAACTGCATTCACCTAGGATGAATTATTTTAGACTTTTTCGTTCATTTATTCAAGTAAATATCCAATTTTTATTCTTTTAATGAAAATAATAAAAACGTGTTTTCAAATTTTTTATTTAAATGTTAATGGTATGCCCGGGTTCTAAAAATATTGACACTACACTCTAAATTCTCCATATATACACTCAGAAAAATTTATTTTTGAAAGAAACGACATCCTTTTGACAGAAGAGGAATTTCCTCTTGAATTAAATGAAGAGTAACAGATGTAAGTTAACGATTGTGTATCGCTGTTTTACAAATAAAAGTTAATCATAATTGAAAAGTCAATAACTAAAAAGTTTATAGCATCGTTAAAAATGTTTAAAAATGTCACAAATTCTGCTGAACACGACTTCAAGCGTATCCATAATCGCTTAAGTTCTATGCTGCTACTAAAAGAAGATGCGCTTGAAGTCGCCATCAGCCTATGTTAATGACAGGTGTTGTATTATTTTCATCTATTAAGGCCGCAAAAAAAAACTATTGCAATTATTTTGTGAAAATTGAATTGAAATAAATTAAGGATTCATCTTACTGTTTTTGTTGCATGATACGAAAGGGATACGATGTGAATACTATTATGGTACGCTGTAACGTGTTCTTGCAGTTCACAATTATACACAAATTCTTAATACGTTAATAATGATTTTCATAAGGACAACAATATATTTCGCATACCCATTATTCCAGATATGAAACGATATGTGATTGTATCATGATGTGGTAGTGAATGCGAAATAGCCTAACATGAAAAAAGGGAGTACCCATTGATTTTAGAACTTCAGAGAACATGTTTTTAAATGAAAATACTGTATGCTCATTACGAATATTATTTGGAGATTTATTCCAAAGCCGAATCCCTTTAATTATAAGCAATTTTTACATGAAACAATTCCTGTGTGCAGGTTTGCCGCAAGATTAATTTCAATAAATATACAGGCTTTTATTTTTAATTATCACATACAGTAAATTACCCATAAAATCTTGCCTTCCCTCGGCAACTGTCACAAATCCAGCTCTTTCTCTATAATCAGAAATAAGATCAAGTATGGGCAAGTTATAGATAAAATGGATGTAGACTTAGAGAACATGTTCAAGATTGCAATTATGGTTATGAGAGATCCCATCATATTTCAGATGCCCGTACTCAAGTAAGGGAGAATCATGGTAGTACCTTGTGGATTCGCGTAGTTATAGGAAAAGAGTCCTTACTCTAACTATGCCAATATAAAGTTCTAAAGATTTTGCGTCATATTAGTTCAAAATGTTCTTTCCCAAGAAAATGCCCTGTTCACTATCAAACCAAGATCATTGACAGAATCAGATAGGTAAGTAGTAAGATCTTTTAAGTACAAAAGTGGGAGGGAAGCCAAAACTTTAGAGGAATTATGAATAGAGGATCCAACTAGCAAAGCATATTTTTTCTGTGAATTGAGTTTCAGACCATTAGAGACGGGGCTACTAAGTAGCCCCGAAATATATGTTGTCTTATCATCAGCGTAAAAGGGATATTTCCAGTAGCGTAGGATAGCGGAAAAGTCGCATGTGAACACATTAAACATTTTAAGCCATGTATTGAACCCTGAAGAACCCTACACATCAAAATATTCCAGTCAGAGGGAAGACCATCACTATTCGCTACACATCTTAAGCGATTACTTCAGTAAGACTGGAACAAGTTAATGACGCTGTTAAATTTTTCAGATTTTTAAACTTTTGGATTGAAAGGTCGTAGTTTACCAAATAGAACGCTTTGGAATTATAAAAATACGATAATAGTTGAGTTGAAATAAGATGCATCGTAATTGGAAGAGTTGGTTTAATAGCCACCCAGTAAGACTTTAATCAATTTCGGAATAGGCTTTTCCCTGAGTTTATCGTAAGTATGCACAAAAAGTTCAGAGCAAAAAATCCTTATATGGCCAAGACTTAGTATCTTGCTCATCCAGATCTCGTAAGTAGTTATTACAGGGTCCTTACGCGATTCTGTACGATTGAGTGTGTAGGCTACATTGTTTACTGCCTTTTCCCACGAATTTGATGGAAGATTTTTCGCATGTAACATCATTCGTGAATACTCAACAATGGCACAGTTTTCAAGGTCAGACTTCTCATTTTGCTCTGTCCTGTATGGTGCCGCATTTTTTTTAAGAATTCCATGAGATGAGAGATAGTTTTTCATCTCTTTATTTATATATTTGCAATCATTAACAAAGCGTAGAAGTTTCAACGATTTGTCAAATTTATTCGCCACTATTCTCTTGTAATTCTTAAACGATTAAAAATATCAGAATTAAGCTTTAAGAAATACACGTGACCGTATCGTGACGTCTGCGTACAGACATTCTCCGGGCTTTTGGACTTCCGAATTTTCTCGGTTTATTGAAAGGTAGGCGATGACTTTTACCCAACTGACAAGGTTCGCAGACAAAATCATCTTTCTCTTATCGTTGTAGTCCTTCTACTGAACCCTTCGCTGCAATTTCTTGAATTGTTCTTTTGTTGAAATAGCTTAAACGTTCATGCCAGTCTTGAAGATTTGTAATTAATACATGGTTCTTTCTAGTGTCGGGTCTCTTCAATCTAAAATACATCGAGAAAATTTTTGTGAATAAACCCCGAACATAGAGTATATTTTCAGTTTGTGACTGCATCCACACGCCGTCAACTAATTTTTCAATTCGAACTGTTTCGAATCCTTTAACTTCAGAAACACCATTATCTCCAACGTAACTGTGACACCTTTAATCGGGAAAAACTTACTGGACCATTCTTTTCGGTAAGTGATATGGTTTGAAGCACCACTGTCGGCAATCCGAATATCTTTCATATCACTACTTAGTAATAGCTCGATTTCTCTATAAGAAGGCTTTTTGATCGAAAAATAACAACTTTCACTACAATACTGATCGGATGACGTCACGGCAAAGCTACAATTTTTCGGATCACTTTTCTCGTATGCAAATGTCTTGTAACGTTTGTTTTCGACAATCTCGTGCAAGATTTCGTTTCTCACAATAGGCAGTTCTCTGACCAGAATCAAAATCTGGTACTTTTATGATTAAAGCTCATGAGTCACACGGCATTCCAAGACTGATTAAAATTAGGTTAGACTATATTTATGGGTGATTCGCACTGTCTTTTTATATATTATTCTGCCAGTCTTAGCGTCATGGATACATAATCTCTAAAGACATCAACGATAATAAGAAGACATCAGGACGATCGGTCATATCACCATTCTACTCATACTTGCTAAAATTAAATACGGTCGAATCTCGAAGAACAGTTTTAACACCGTAATGCCTTTGACTTCCTGTATTGTCTCAAAGAAACTTCAGGAACATCTATAACACTCATCGACCTTGTGCGGAATCCAGTTTTGCTTCTCATCGAGAAGTCTTCGCTCGTGAATTTGATCCGTTAGGATGGCACTTCTGTAACTCAGGTGTGGATGATATGCTCGGCTTGCGCTTGACTCTGAGGAAGCTGATATATTGTCTTGGAATTTATTTTTCGGCGAATCGGTCAGGCAGTCCTTTTGCTTCTGATTTTCTTGTGAAACCTCCACGTGACCGCCTTCTATTTAGTTCTTTTGGCCCTCATGGCTTTACAAAGTTTTACAAAAGGCTTTTACAAAAGATTTACAAAAGGCTTTAAAAACCCTAGTTTCGCGTTACCTCATTTCGATTTTTGCTACACTCGTTATTTTACCTCAAATTTAGGCAATACAAGATATGATGGCATTTTCCTGAAACTATCGCATTACTCCTAAATAGTGAATTCAGCTTGAGTCCCCGTTGCTGAATTTAAATATAGCGTTACTTTTTTCGCCGAATTTACAGCGCCCTCCCCCCCTCAATGGTATATGATTATGAATTCATATGTTAAGCCCCAACATAGCTTTATTTGACACGTCGAGTGTTTTCGAGCATTTATTTAAGTTATTAATAAATCTAGACATTTATAAGCAAAAGCTCTTAGAAAATAGTCGTTTATGTCAAAAATAATCCTAAGAACTATCAATGTAAATTCGTATTAATGCTATTTCACATGATTTCTGAATAAATGGTAATTGCCATTCATCATTATTGATTTGTAGTCATTTATAGGATGAGAAACCTGTTTGTTTTGAACTACCCCCTCTAACAATTTCTGGAAGCTGAGTTAGTCGGAAATTGAGTCGGTAACGAGTGCTAATTTGAAAAACTGCACCGGCTCCCAGCAAAATCACCGTAAAGTTTCAGCTATAACCACGCCTCATGATCGGGAGATAGGTGGATACAGTTTATAACGGAATCAATACAACAATGCAGCAAAAGTTTCGTGCACCCTGAGAACACGTAGCGACCCAAGAACAACCACCTTCTGCATTTTTTTCGCAAGGTCTCTATACCTCTCTTTCTTTTCATTCTTCTTGGCTATGATGTTTTTGTCAGCTGGTGCCGAAAAGTCGATAACGAACATGGTTTACTTCTCGAAGTAAAAAAGAACCATGTCAGGCCTCGAGTGTGCAACAAAAACAATTTTCGAGAATATAAAGTTACAGTATACGAGGGTGGATTGATAAGTTTCCGGCCTGACCAAGAAAAACAACGTTTTTAAGAATTTTTTTTTTTTATTTCTCAACATAATCTCCTCCAAGGC
>NC_046657.1:87779494-87782207 GCF_010883055.1 Belonocnema kinseyi
GCTATCTAAGGATGGTACTATAGAACGCCACCTCAAGGTAGGCCTAGTGGCGCCATCTCTTGGTCAGGCCGGAAACTTATCAATCCACCCTCGTATGTGGCACCTCTTATTCTCGACAATTGACTTGACTTCCCTAGCTGCATTTACAGGAAAGATATTATGTTAATGCCGTAAGAGTAACAGAGATAGTAATAAAACAATCTTAGTGTCGCATTGTGCCTTTGGATGTAGGTCGTTCCCGCATGAGTTGGATAACTAGATAGTATGTGAAGTAAATGCTCGGGGTGAGCATGGCACGCTCTGCAGCTATCATCGGAAATGTCTTGGCTCAAAATGTAGCGACGGTATGTTAAGGTGGAAATGACACCATCTTGGCATGCCAAAATGAAACTCTCCGTACCAGACTTCAACTCGGGTGCTTTAAGGAAAGCAAAAGTTAGCTCACACGAGATTAACTGATCCTCCACATTTCTATGGAAGATACCGTGCATCCTCTTATCGAGGAGCTGTTCACGAAAGTTTTTCTCTTGTGCTTTCTTAATCCGGGCTTTCAGGAGTGAGTACTCGAGATAGATAAGATTTGATGCATTATGCTCACCCCTAATGCTGAAGTTAAGTCCGAGTGTTTCAGCAGCTTCCTCCGCTGCATTGTACAGAAACGCTCCTGTGCCCACTTCTTCGTGCTTCCGGACCATTTTAAGAATAGGATCTCTTCCATTTGCGACTCTATGTGGTGTACCCAGAATAATCTTGTTGTGAAGACATTCAAGATTCAATGTTCAGCGACCACCTTGATGGCTCGATATGTAGAGTCGCGGAACACAAGACTTAAAATGCATGCTTTTGTTCATGTGCATAAACTTTCGTTTCGAGACATTAAGGGATCTGAGCTCGTTCGGAGCTCGCCGGATAAGACGTTTGTATCTGCTTCGAAGAGTATCCTTTATAGATGTCACATCCTGAATGCGGCTCTGTGTCACGCCCATGTACGTATAAGTCTCTCCAGCACAAAGGTGTCGTATAGCGCTTCAATCGACGAGCTCAGGAGCTTCATGGATGCCATTAAGTTTAACTCGCTTCAAATAAACCTTGACGCATTTGTCTAACCCACATTCCATTTCAATTGCCTTAGTTTATAATTCGACAATCCATAGAGATAGATGTATTTGCTCTTTGTTTTTAGCATAGATCTTAAGATCGTCCATGTAAAACACATGAGTGACCTTGTACTTTCGATCTGTAGGTTTGCCGCAAAAGTACTCGTCGGAATCGCGCATTGATAGAGATAGTGGCAATAATGTGAGATAAAAGAGGAGTGGGCTCATGCTGTCACCCTGAAAGACACATTAGTTAGAAAGACAACATTAGTTGTCACACGATTTTTTTCCAGATGAGATAGTAAATTTGATTTTCCAAAGCGGCATCAAACTCTCTATGCACCTCACGATTTGCGAACGAATCTTCAAGCTTTCCAAAAGACAGGTAATAAGTTTTGTGGGAGGTCGAATCGAAAGATTTCTGGTAATCAATCCAGGCCATCGATAGGTCACACTAGTAGAATGCTGCATTTTTGCAGGCACATCTATCGATGAGCAGGTTCTCTTGACATCCCGCTACGCCTTTCTTTGAGCCTCGTTGTTCATACACTTCTTGCCACACAGTTTTAACTACCTGAACAATCCTATCATTTCGAATAGCTGTGAATATCTTATACAGTCTGTTGAGACGGTCGACAGTAACTGAAGGGTAATGGAAGAGTCGAGATGGGTCAGAGAGAAACTGTTGATTTTTTTTACTCACCTCTCTCTCCGCTCTAGACGTCTCTCAGCGTCAGGTAGTATCCGTATTCTCTCAACAATATGCTGCCTGATGGTCAACAGCTTTGACTGTTAAGGGTGTAATAATGGTTCCGGAGTTCGCGCGCGAACTTTCGAACCTTGGCGGTAGAATTTCTGCCATATGTGATGTAGTTAATCACAAACTGAATACGGGACGCGTACTGTCCTGTCCAGCCTATCTTTATGGCAAGTTGATGCATTCGTCTTTTGGTCTTATGATCAACCGTTGGTTTTGTTTGAAGGTTCACATTGGCCAAAGCTCTTGTAGCATTATACACACAACAATTGATAGCCCAGAGGTCGGATTCTTCGAAAAAATGTCCACGAAGCCTATCATCCATTTCAGCCAGATCTTTAAGCTTTAGAGAAACCTGAGTGTTGATGTTCCTCAAGGTCATAGAGCATCGTTCTTCCTCTATTGGATGCCTGTCCACGGTTGGTCTTAGTGTCGTATCTCTTTCTCTGTTTCCGGCTTGTTCTAGCTGTGGTAGAGTAGGCGTTCGGCTTACATATCCCCTTTTCTAGAGTAGTTCAGCATGGTTTCGCAGACGTTGATGTGAAAAATGCGATAGCTCCGGGTGTTTCTCGCACCACAGAACATGCAGTCGTGCCATGTAACCCCGTTCAGGGGCCACACTCGCATCGTAGCACTGTAACAAGTCGCGATTCAGTCGATCCGTCCACCTAAAGGTCCCGAGATTCCGCCGATCCATCGCATTGAATCCATCTTCATTGGCTCCCCCATCTCTGGAATGATTGGCATTGTTGGCCAACCCATTTTTTGTAACCATATTCAGGAGAAACCCTTGGTACAGGGACCCTCTATCCGCAATCCGAGGACGCGTGCGGTGGCTTTGTCATAGGCCCTTCGGTTT
>NC_046657.1:87782307-87784611 GCF_010883055.1 Belonocnema kinseyi
AGATTTTGCTATTACTCTATATACAGGAGATACACGGCGATCCATGCATTTGTATCCTAATGTTCTGCAGTGAGACGGTTCTCTTCCTTTAGGAGTGTTTATTCCAGGTTACTTGAAGTTTGACTCTCAGGATTCACACTATCGTAAGCTATCATTAGACCATTACATTTAGAAGGAATACTAGCAAGAATCTTTGCTATTATAGTTAGATATGACATTTTCTTACCTATATTTACTAAATTTGTCGCCATATTTTGCACGTTTGCCAAATGCATAACTACTGAGTTAGACAAGTGAATTCTGTACTTATGATACTTTTGTGACATCAACAGTTTGTTCGATGCATTTTTTGCTCGTGGATACTGCTTAGCATAAACCACATCTCTTGAGCGGTCGTTAGTATAAATAGTTAGAGCATTAAAGTGGAATTTCCAAAGGCGATTTTTGCCTTACAAAATCTTGCGATGCGTCGAGTAGCTTGAAATCTCTTCCAAACAAGCTTACGCAGGTCTGGTGCCTGCACTTGAACACAGCGAAATCCTGGTAAAATTGAAGCCATAACCACGTCTCGCGGACGTGAGATAGATGGTTACAGTCTGTGACGGAATTAATGCGACGATCAGGCAAAAGTCTCGTACACCCTGAGGTCACGGCACGACCCAAGGATGACCGCCTTCTGCATTTTCCCCGCAAGTGTTCTAGCCTATTATTGCCAAGCAGCGATGCCTTTCAGGTTATTGCCCAATGAAAGCTTGGCACCCCCAAGAGCGCCAATAAATTGGACGATTATTTTAACAGAACATTCCAGGTACAATCGTCGCAACTTCCTTGTAAGGTCTGTATACCTCTCTTTCTTTTTATTTTCCGTGGCAGGATGTTTTGTCAGCTGGTACCGAAAATTCGATAACGAACCTTTGTTGCTTCTCAAAGTCAATGTGAACGATTTCATGCCTCGAGTTCGCAACAGACTTAAATGCTTTAAAAAAAGATTTGATCTGCGTTAAACCCGCCTCCTGACACTTCATCACGTAATCGACAACAGCTGCCTCGACTCCAGGCACCAGAGCCACTGATATCGCTCATGAGGTACTTCCAACATCATTATCTGTTTTGGAACTTTTAGATGGTTTGCGCACATGCCGTGCATTCATAGAATTTTCAGCTGTGAAGGTCAATGAGCGCAGCTTGAACAATACCAAACCTTGTCCTTTCTTTAATTCTCAAGAGATCTTTTCTCGGCAGGTTCGGGAAGTTCAGGTGCGTCAAAGCACCACACTTTTCATAAGAAAGAAATTCAGCGACCCCTAGCGTTATCTACTTGTTACGCACAAAACAGGCCCCTATCTTAGAGTGACAACGTCCACGACAATCAAACTAAGAAACAACAAATTTACTATTTTCTGTCTAAAACCCACTTATCAATGCACCAGAAAATAAACCTTGGTACTAAGCACAACAAAGAAGCAAATTACAATGCCTTAAACTCACATAAAACCGAAAAAGTTAAACTATATGTACGTTGCGACTTAAAACGCGTGATTTGCGACGATTTGCTGGAAATGCACGCTGAAATATCAAAAAACAATAATAGGCAGAATGTTCTATAACGCATACCTCGGTGTACATGAGATTGACACAGTGTATGATGTACTGAAATTTGTAAACTCCATTCTGAAGCTAATTTAAAATTCCTTTTTGTCTCTATAGATACCCATTGTTTCAACTCAAATGTGTCGAGATGTCTACGTTGATTACCGAATCACAGAGAACATGTTCTGCGCAGGAGATTCGCGAGGTAGAATGGATTCCTGTAATGGTGATAGTGGGGGTCCCCTCCTTTGCAGAGATCCACGAAAGCCGAATCATCCTTGGACAATCTTTGGAATTACCAGTTTTGGTGAAGATTGTGGTAAACCGGGAAAATTTGGTATCTATGCACGTACTACAAATTACGTTGAATGGATCGCAAAAGTTTTAAAGGAAAAGAATGCATTTAGTTGAAATATAAATAGATTTAAATATATAATATACAGATAGGATGTGCCAAACAAGTCAAATGTCAAATATTCTATCTCCTTATGCATCATAATCTTTTTAATGCTAATAAACTATTATGGCACTTAATATTTATAGCTGAATTATCTGTTCTCGGTAAATTGATAGATGATTATTTGTAAAATCCGTTTGAAAATATTTACATTGTATTGTTTTTACCCTTATTAGTTTTCAGAAAAATTGATTTTATAGATAAATTAATAAATATTGGCGAAAATGTTAAATTGAAAAGCTTTTAATCACACACAC
>NC_046657.1:87784711-87806289 GCF_010883055.1 Belonocnema kinseyi
AGGGTATTATAGACTCCGCACAAAAACATATTAGAAATATGTACTTAGCTTTTAAGATCTTGCTGGGAAAACGAGCCCAGAGTAGCGAATGAACAATCTATATAATTTTCATGCCAACCTTGGAAATTCCTTGGTTAATATCAATTATATTGATTTAATTTGGTATAAAACCTTGTTCCATGTCCTGCGATAGTATTTAACACGGGTGCACCACCACCCACAACAAGCGAACAAGCGAGCTGCAAATTCCTCAGCATACAGGAGACAAAGTAATGGGCCATAAGAGGAGGTTTCCCAGAACATGCGCAGTAGATGAGATTTGCTCTTGCACAAAAATTCTGGGAAACACAGGATCATACGGTGGCGGAGAATCGGCGCGTTGAAAGAAGTCAGCGCACTCCCTGTAAATAGTAGCGAACAGAGCACGACCAGTAACAAACAGCGAAACTTGGAGATCGACGGCACTCCACCGCGCTGCGGGGAAACTAACTGGTAACTGTCTCACTTCCTCGCGGTTCCTCTCACTCTACCAATTGTCAGCTGCAATCTTTTGACTCTAGTGGCGCTCCAAATCTCACTTGAGACGACGAACGGAAACGCTACTCTGAACGCCGTTCATTATTCTGGACTCAAAGGAAACACATAGCCTTGAAGGCTCACTAACAATCAAATTTACACTATCGGATCCAGAAAGAGAAAAAAAGTACAATGATAGGAACAACACGAGGCGCCTGACTAGTTCATTGTTGACCTCAGAAAAGCTTATATCAATCTTTTAAAATGGTAATGTAGCGTCAGTGCGTTCATTATCGGTTAAACCATAGTTTGCCTCAATCTTTAGGACACAAGTCCCCTCCCCCCATCGTAAAATATTGGGCCATGAGATATATAAAAATTAAATTATACGTCAAGTAAATTTGAGTGATTCATTTCTTCATTATTTAACGTAAACCCTCTTTCGAGCGTCACTCCTTACCTTCGCCACACTATTGGAGCGGTCGAGGAAGCGATAGCATGTTTCAGTTTAAGGTTAAATTTTAGTAGTTAAGGTGTAAAAGTACCTGCAATCCTTCTGGCAAATTTTTGGACTCATCTACAAGTCCATCTAAGCATGTGGAATCATATAAATCGCTAAAAATGAAAAATATTATAAAAAATGGAAAGAAACGGTTACTTATACTATGCAAAAGAAAGAAAAACAAGCAAAAATCTAACCGTTTTAAAGATGAACTTGAGGGACAAGGAACAAGAACTATAAAGCTTGAGAAAAAACCGCAAGTATAACCTTGAGATTTTTTTCAGCTTGTCAATAAACTTTTTTTATCATGAACAGAAACAGTGTTATAAACCAACCAAGAAGCTTTCCCCAATAAAGTAAAAGATTTTTCTTAATAAAGGAGAACGTTTTCTTATAAATAAACAAGTTTCCTTAATAAAGGAATCACTCAAAGGAGGAACAAGTTTTCACATGAAGGTTAAGTTTCCTTAATAAATAAACAATTTTTGTCCTTCACAGGTTATGAGACGTCACGAGACAGATATTGCGTTGAAATTCCAAGGAGAAAACACGCACGACGTTCATGTATTTGTGCGTGAAACCGACATCGTCGCGATTTACGCAGTCATCCTTCAATTGTGTTGGGAAGTGAAGGAAGTAATCAGCGTACCTGCTAGAGAGTTCTTTATTGAATGATTTTAATATTAATCGATGAAGTACAATTTTTCCGAATCTAGGCACATCTACACGAGCTAATGCGTCCACAATCCAAGACATGACTCGTCTTGTCCCCGACGGAACACATGATTAATCCAAGCATTACGTCACCAATATGGCTACCTAGACGGGTACATTAGTGCACTACATTCTTTCCCATCATCAGCTATGGACGGAATCTGTCCGGCTTTTGTTTAATTCTATCGGACCATCTCGGAATTTCTTGGCGTTTCGACAGACAATTAATTTTTCTTTCATCTAATGTTGAGGGATCTTGTTCGGTGACCTTTGTTTGGTTGAAAAAAATCCCATACTCTTCCACTTGGATGCTCAGAATCGTAAAGTTGACTCGCACGTAATCATTAATTTAAGGTAAAGCCAGCTAGGGTAAGGTCAATTTCGGTCACGATAATTGATAAGTGAGTAAAGTTTATTTGAAATTACCCTGCAGCAGGGTAATATATAGGCGAAGTGTCCCAGGCTGGCTTTATATTTAAAAAAGCGGTTATGAATAATGAATTATGACATAATTACGCCCACACAGTACTTCAGAAAGATGATAAAGGACATTAATCATCAAATTGATGGCCAAATTTTCGACTCAGAACCGTTTATTCACCAAAATAATGTTGACAGCAGACACAGTGCTTAAAAGTTGCCATGGTCTATAAAGTTAGTAGGTGGGTTGAGAAAAAAACAACGTAAAGTTTCGGCTTGGGAATTTTCGAAGATTTTAACTTGACTAATTCATCACTTTTTTAAAGGCAGAAATGGTACCCAAAGTAACATTAGTAACTAGTGCGTACATGTCGATAATTACATTGTACTGTTCTCAAGAGTGCCGAACGCTAAGCGCTCATGAGCAATGAATAGAACGAATTACAATAGATTTAGTTACAAAAGCGATGTCAACATAGAAATCACGGTTCAGATCGTGGTCTGTCATATTTTCGCTTACACCGTTGACTCATATAGCGCGCTTCTTAAAACGATCAAATGTTAAGCGCCCAAGATTTTATCTTGACTAATTAATCATTTCTTTAAAGGCAGAAATGGTACCCAAAGTAACATTTGTAACTAGTGCGCTCATTCCGATAATAACAGTGTACCCTTCGCAAGAGGGCCGAACGCTAAGCACCCATGATCAGCGAATAGAACCAATCCCAGTAGCTTTTGCGAAATATTAAACTATTTCTGGCTCTTGATTCGGGTTTACTTGTTCACCTCTATTAGCAGCGTCTAGAATCCTTGGTAACAAGGAAGTTTGAGGATACTTTACGTGCAGCTTGTCTTGAACGTAAGATGGGGCAAGTTCTACTTGATACACGCCAATTGTTGTGTCGCGTATTTCTTCCAATGTAAGGCCAATGTCGAAAAATTCTTTCAAACATTCCACATCTCTTTCAAATTCGTTAATGAGAATTTGTCGTCATTGTTTCGCGAGTCTGAAAAATATGGTTCTTGTATTTCAAGTATGTATCCGTCTGGAGCAACAATGAGAGCAAGTTTATACCAAGTGACGTCCTTCATGTTTGCAGAATGACTGTCGAAGTACGCGAAAGTTACTGCTCTTCTGCATGTAAGCATAAGTTCCATCGATGATAGCAATAACTCTGGGAATTTCTGGTTGTGTATTATAAAGGTCATTGGCGAATGATGTCACGTGTCTTTCAATGAATTCCTCTCTGCTTATTGCATTAAATCCAATGTTACCAGGCACAAATCGCTGCATTAAAGACTCTCTTACAGTAGAAATGGCCATGCTTGTAGCTTGCCGGCTCGAATAATGAAAAATCACTATCAGAAATTCATCAGAAAGACCTTGACGCATTTTGCAAAGGAAAGTCAGCAGATGTTTTTTCCTCACGTATCTGGCACCATGTCCATGTAACTGCGGAACAGGATGACACTCACATTCAATTGAAGGCCTTGGAGTATTAACATCAGCATTACAGAACATGCACGTTTGCCTGCCTGTTTTTGTAAGAACATTCAGTCTTTAACAGTCTGGGTCACGTTGAAGATTCTCTATCTCATTGCGAATTGATTGATTGCAATTGAGACATAACGTACTCTCATCGGCGACTTCAAGTGGTTGTCTTCGAAGTTGAAGGCGTCTAAAAATTGCAATGTTTTGCCTGTCAGGATTATTATTTCCATCAATTCGAGCCATTTGTCCTGGTTGATAGACTCTATCGCACACATAGCAATTAACTCGAACTCTGAATGCCATTTTTCAAACCATAAGAGAAATAAGCTCTTATGGTCTTGAAAGACATAGGAATGTATTAATAAAATGAAAGAAAAATTTAGAAACAACAAAATAAAACAAATAAACACAAGAAACTAAACACAAAAAGGGAATAAGAAATACAACACAATTAATACAGAAGGGAACAGATAGAAATTTTTTTTCCGAAGCTTACCAATAAAATTACTATCCGCTCTCGAGGTTTTAACCGAGGTTTCAACTTTTTTTAAGTCATTAGGCCTACTTTCAGTTCGTCGCTCATTCTGAAATCGCTTGCTTTTTGCTTTAAAAAGTGACAGTCGTTCATCATGCAGCATTCACTCATTATTTCCATCGACGACGGTATGTTTGTCTGTCATTTCTTTTGTGAAAGGCCTTTGAAAAAGTGATTTCTTAATCATGTTCAAATCTTCTGTGCTTAACGTTTACCCGTTCTGAAAATCGCGCTATATGAGTCAACGGTGTTGACTCATATTGTCATTGGTTTAGCTAAACATGTTACTGACCACTTCTTAATGCGTGTTTCGTATACAGACATCGCTTGTGTCGCTAAAGCTACTAGGATTGGTTCTATTCGCTGATCATGGGCGCTTAGCGTTCGGCCCTGTGGCGAAGGGTACACTGTTATTATCGATGTGCGCACTAGTTGCTAATGTTACTTTGGACACCATTTCTGTCTTTAAAAAAGTAATTACTTAGTCAAGTTTAAATCTTGGGCGCTTAGCGTTTGATCGTTTCGAGAAGCGCGCAATATAACTCATTTGTTTGGCTAAACATATTACTGACTACTTTCTGATGCGTGATTCTTATAGTGACATGGCTTTTGTCGCTAAAGTTACCAGGATTGGTTTTATTCGCGGATCTTGAGCGTTTAGCGTTCAACCCTCTTGCGAAGGATAGAATGGTATTATCGGTATGTGCGCACTAGTTACTAATGTTACTTTGGGTACCATTTCTGCTTTTAAAGAAGTGATTAATTAGTCAAGTTAAAATCTTGGGAGCTTAGCGTTTGATCGTTTTGAGAAGCGCGCTATAAGAGTCAACGGTGTAGGCGAAAATATGACAGACCACGATCTGAACCGTGATTTCTATGTTGACATCGCTTTTGTAACAAAATCTGTTGTAATTCGTTTTATTCACTGATCTTGAGCGCTTAGCGCCGCATAGTGCTAAAACTGTCCATTTTTTGGATTTTCTTGCGGATATTTCATCCGGCACTTAACCTTAAAAATTACAAAGTTTCAGCTAAATCCACCGAAAGCCATTTTCCCATACATTTAGTGCGGGGTCCTTTGAACATTGTTTGTCAAAGCATAAAAGTTTTCCTCGAAATGCAAACTCTTATCTGTAAATTCAATAATACAAAGTATAATGATATATAATGTAGAATATTGAATAATTGAAGTTTTCTAAAATACAAAGTTGAAAAAGATATCTAAAAACTTTTGAAATTTTATTGATTATACAAATAAAAAATTGAAGAGACCATATCTGTGCCACATTTTTCCCGATTGGGGCCCGACCGGCGCCCCACAAAAATTTCTACACGGGTTGTTTCGATTTGATTTGAATTAGTAAAAATGCAGAATTCAAAAATAGCATTTTAAAATTCAGGTTTCTAAACTGCTTACATTCCAACTTAATAATTTCTGAATTGGGACCATTCACAAAATACATGATACGCTTAGGGGAGGATGGGGGTCTGTCGAAGTATCATTCTCCACGCTAAGACCCATGGAGAAAGTATCACGCAGGGGGGGGGGGGGGGGGGGGGGTCAGAAGTTCCTGAAAAATGTATCACGTATTTTGTGAATGGCCCCATTTCAGCATTTCAATCTCAAAATTTAAAACAATTCGTAAATTTAAAATTAAACTCTTATTCTTTGATATGCTAAAATGTCGAAAAACGTCCATACGGTTACATAACATTTGATGAAATTAAAAGAACGACAACTGGATATAAAGACCAAAAATAAACTTTTTTCAGAATATTAAATAAAAAATTTCACAAAAATTACAGAAATATGTGGCCATTAATCACAATGTTTCAGGAAGGACAGAAAATAAACCATTTCTGTGCTTATGGAAGGAAAACCATTTGTCGTGATGAATTCCGCACGTACTCAATTGAGTTTTAAACCTAATGAAACCTAAATGAATCTAATACTATACAAATTAATATTTTTAATATTTAAAACTAGAAATTGCAAGAATTTTAAATCAAACTTATTTATAAATTTATGTTAAAACTGTTTTTGTCAAAAAAAATTATTTTAGTACATTATATATGATTAAACAAATTGTAAGCTTCAATTAACTTACCTTGACATAAATTGAACTTAAAATAAATTTTGATTCATTTCTACATGGAATATTTAATATGTAAAAAATTATAACCTACAAGTTAGGTTAGAATTTATATTTCATTTCTGATTGTCTATAATTAACGTTTTTTGCATATTTTGAACCAAATATTTTGTTATATGAATTAACTAAAGTTCATTTTAGCTTATGGTGGGTTGAAACTTATATGATATAATAAAATAATTCTTTTGTCGACAGAAACAGTTTTAACAGGAAATGGGTTTTTTTACTGAATACGATTAAAATTCTACATTGAACATTCAGTTTCCGAAAAATATTAATTTTTTTTATTCACTTATTGTTATAATCGATGAAAAACAGTGCTAAAATTGGTTTTAATCTCAATTCAAAATGCAGCTTAAAAATAATAATGCTACCTGGGTTCACAAGTTCACGACAGTGGACAGTCCCTAACGGACTTCATCAAAGATGAGTTGTATGAAGCAGATTCGTTTCTGTAAAAGGGAACCTGCACTTCTTCATTCAGTTTGACATCACTTCAAACTCCATTTCATGGAGAACTTGAAACGATTCATGCGTTTCTTTTGTCAATCGTAAATCACGTATTGAACTTTATTTAGTTTTTTGAGGTTTTGTTCTCCTATTAAGAATGTCTTAAAACTATAGAACGAGTACATCTCCGAATGTGGCTTGGCAGATTTAATTAAGTCTAAATAGCTGACTAATTCAAAGAGTCACAAAACAATTGAAATGCAACTTTGTTAATCCGAAATTTTAAGATACACCTTTCAAAGCACTCCAGTTCAGTCGTTGATGTTATCAAGGATGTCCCGAGGACAACTTACGGACGTCCACAGGATGTTATCAAGGATGTCCTCAGAATGTTATATAGGATCACGGTGTGCTTAAGCGAACTTTAAATGGGGGTGACAAGATTATTGTATTGGTTTTGTGTAAAATCTGACATGCTCGGTTTTCATCAAATCTCCACGTTTTGAGACTCCCTGAGTCAGAAAAAAACCATTTTTATGAAGGTGACTGTACAGAATATATGAATGTATATTCATATATGAATATATCATATATCAGGATATATGAATATCCGTACAGAAAATTATTGAACTTT
Source organism: Belonocnema kinseyi (assembly GCF_010883055.1). Lineage (NCBI taxonomy): Eukaryota > Metazoa > Arthropoda > Insecta > Hymenoptera > Cynipidae > Belonocnema > Belonocnema kinseyi. The sequence continues at coordinate 87,792,128 of NC_046657.1, forward strand.
GAAAAAAGTGCTCTCAAAAATTTTCAAAATACGCTCACTTTTTGAATTTGTATACAAAATGGCTGTCTAACGAACTTGACATTCATTTTGAGATAGTAAAAGAATTTACCAAAGGAAAGCCAATGAGTCAATTCTTTCGAAAGTAATCGTGCTAACAAAAAAACCATCCACGGACGGACAGACACATTAGTAAAAATCTGTTTTACGGATTCGGGAGTTCTCAAAACGTGGACATTTGAGTGAAATTTGCCGGCGTGCGCGCGAATCCTACCGAGAGAAATCTCAGAGTATTCTCAGTGGAAAAAGCCTGGCCGGTTTGAGACTACTTTAAGGTTCGATTTGAATGATTTTGTCTCCGAGATAGTCCGAGAGATTTCGGTCCTTTTCAAGGTCCTTTTAGTGATCCTTTTAAGAGTGATGCGACGGTAATATAATGTTCCTTTTGTATTCGTCACATACCGGACAGGCAGCGTTATTTATAGTAGTTGGCCGTCGCTATCCCGACTCTCCTTTTTTATATTTTTCTTCAAATTATTAACACTTTGTTTTTAATTGATGAATTTTCTCATTATACTTATTTATAAATATAAATTATTTACTAATATACCAATTTTCTAGTTGAATTCCAAAATGTTGTCTTTTTTGGCGTATCTCATTCCAATTACGAGAAACGTTGTATTAATTCCATTTTTAAACATTTAGAAAAAAATTTAGACATCTGAAATCATCAAACCCGTAGATTCCGAATTATTATTTTTTAAGCTGTTAACTATGAAATTTAAAAAGATCTATTTCTAAACTTTAATCCGAAGGCTTAACAAAGGACCTTTGAGTGTCGGCTACTCTATTGATATAGCCTATCTGCTTGTTACTTATGATCGAATTCTTATTTCAATTTCAGCCTCTCTGCTTGTTATTTATGATTGTATTTTTATTTCAATTTCGGAAAGGACATTTTAAAGCCTTTAAAACATTCAAACGAGCTACCTGGACCTTTAAATATATCTGAGTGCCTGCGGAGAATTTCTCATAGCTTCTCAGAGCCTTGAGAATCTTTAGCAAATACTCTGAGATTTCTACCGGAAGAGCAGTCTTCAAAAGTACTTCATTAAAGAAATTTGAGTCTTTTAATTGAGCAGAATTTCCTAATTTAAATCGTAATGTATCCTGTATATTATACTTTTTCAGGTAATCCTAGTAAGGGACTCATCATTGTCCTAAAAAAGACCACTTTTTCTAATTTTAGGGTTGTGGTATTTCATATTTCACACGTGACCTAGTGGAACTCCTATGCGCATTAAACTTAAACTTTGAACGGAAAGCACATAGGATGTCTTCATGGTGTCTTTATGATGACTTTATGATATCTCCGTGTAATTTACAAATTTATGATAAAACAGTTTTTCCACTTTTAGAATAGTTTCGGGCGGATTCAGAGCATTTAAGCATTCAATTCTTGTAAGAGAAAAACATAGAAATACTTTGAATTTGGGTTGATTTCGAATAATGAGAATCTTACACCCATAGAAATTTAGTTGCAAAAAATGTTAAAACCGATATTACAGTTTAGTATCATATTTTACTATTTAGGGAAATTGGGTATGTATATTAAAAATTAGTATAGTATTTATTAATAATCTATGAAAAATTTACTTTGGAAAATTAATAAAAGTTCTGCAAAACTTGTAAAAGAAACCATAATGTCAATTATCAGAAAGATTGGAATAATTTTTTCACATTTTGAAAAAGAGGATTCTAAAATTTGCTAAAGACTATACTAAAAATGATAAGTCATCCTAAAAAAATGTGACAGTCGAAAAGACGAAAACGACAAATCCGTAACTCATCGTGACCCTCCACCAACTCGCACTGCACAATTAGAGCACATAAATACGCACATAATCATTATAATTATTATTATTTGTACACATAACAATGTAGAATACACATTCGCTGATGTAACTAACTTAACCTTTACTTATATACATAGTACGCAAACATATACATATAACACACGCAACGCACGCAAATCACGCTTTGAGAAGGGGTTTGAAGATTCCTTATATACTAAATGGTGAGAATTTTTAGAATTGTACGAAACGGCATGGTGCTTAATAACTCGACTTAGAAACATTCAAAGTTAATAGTAAAAACAGAAAAATATTCTGTTTTAATAAGGTCAAAACTGGGATTGAATTAAATTCAAAAATATCTATAGGTTTTTCATTTTTTTTTAAATCACCTCGTTTCCGTCTCACATTCGGCTTGGTAATACAAGTGACAGTGCTGGGCCAAAAATTGTAGGTGCCCTGAACTTAACACAAATTTTGTATAAATCAAGTATATTATTACACATTTACAAGGCCAACCATTTATGAGAAAAAAGAGCTATATATAAAATAATTCCTCATTTTTTGCGAACACAAGTCGTTTTTGAAATCTTTGAAAATCTTTAAAATCTTCTGAAATTTGTTAAAACCTGATTTGATAGTTTAACGTCTTTGAAATATTTGAAATCTTTTGAAAGCTTTACAATTTTTGGAAATGTTCGAAATCTTTGTGATAATTTTGAAATATGGTTTAAATGCCATTTTCAAATCTTCGAAATCCTTGCAATCTTCATGAAATGTTCAAAATCTTTGGGAAATTTTTGTGAAATCTTTTGAAATATCTGTGAATTTTGGTTATTCGTTGAAATCATCGAATTCTTTGAAATCTTAGTGAAATATTTTCAAATCTTCCAAATGTTTTAAAATCTTTAAAATCTGGTGTACTGTAACCTTTTTAAAATATTTGAAATCCTTTAAATCTTAGGAAATATTTAAAAGCCTTGTAAAATTGTTGTGAAATATTTTTAAACTAGTGATGTACACATTTTCTCCAAGTTTGAGCCAAATTGGTTAGTAATGAGACGTGCCGCAAAGGCCCTGAAAATCCCATAAGATTAACATGGGGAAATTTTGGTTTTCGGAGAAATGGGTTTCATGTTTCTGGATTTAAACTTAGCTTGCGGGAGATATTGAGAATTTGTTGGGGAGTCTCTAATTAATCATTTCCATGAAATTATTTTAAATTTTGATGCCTCCCCCCATTTTGGAGACCCTAAAATGCGCCAAAAAACTGAAAATGACACTTTTGCCAAAAATTTACACATAAATGCTCTGTTTTCCCTTGTTTGCCATACATTATTTTTGTTTGTCAAGTGGAACGGTTTAAAGTATTTTTCAACTAATTAACAATTGTTTAAACAATTTATTTTTGTTTAACTAGTTTTTTTTTGCACTTATTGAAAGGTAGATTTTCATGTTTGATTGGACAATTGGTTATTTTTAGGAATAATGATCTTTGTTTCAAGCATTTAGTATTCGTTTATATAATTTATTATTATTCAATTGTAACTTTTTCTTACAAAGAGATATAAAACTTTAGTTTAAATAAATTTAGTTATCTTTGTTGCTTATTATTAAATATCTACGTCATATAGATACTAGTAACTAATTTTGTAATAAATTCTTATTTGTTTAAATAAATTTCGTTTGTTTAAACCATTTTTTTCGAAAATAAATGTTTGAAATTTCTGTTTTTCTGCAATTATTGTGGTAATTTGTCATTGTAAAGAGCAAAATTTTGTGTCTAAACCATTATCTTATTGTTTCATAAATTTACTAAATATTGATGTAACATTTTATTGGAAATTATTATTCAAAAATCTGATTTTTGTCTCAAGTCAATTAAGTATATCGCTTATTGTTAAATATTTAAACGTTAAGAAAATGCTTTAAATAATTAATATTTGTTCATAAAATGTTTTATATTGGTCATGAAAAGTTTATTTTTTTAGTAAGACTTCATTCTATAAAAATTACATTCAATTTTGTCGTTTTGAAATTATTTTTATAATTTTTCCTTTAAATAACCCCCGTAGATACATACGTTTGTCCTCTGAACGTTCAAAGTAAGTTTTTTTTTTATGTTGATCCCGCAGAATAGCTCTTAGTATTCTCAAAGGAATTTGAAATATTTGTATTTTTTAGACGTCACTGGAAATTAAAACACAAAATTTTGCTCTCAAAAATGAAAAATTACCACATTAATTGCAAAAAAACAAAATTTCAAAAATTTATTTTCGAAAAAAATTGATAAACAAACAAAATTTATTGAAACAAATAAGAATTTATTACTAAATAAGTCACTAGTATCTAAATGACGTAGATATTTAATAATAAGCAGAAAAGCTAACTAACTTTTTTTTAAACTAGAGTTTATACCTATTTTTAAGAAATAGTTACAATTAAATAATAAGTAATTGTTTAAACAAATACTAAATGCTTGAAACAAAGATTATTATTCCTAAAAAATGTCCAATTGTTCAACCAAACATAAAAAATCTACCTTTCAATGAGTGATGGCAAAAAAATTATTTAAACAAAAATAAATTGTTTAAACCATTGTTAATTAGTTGGAAAATACTTAAAAACATTCCACTTGACAAAAAAAATTTATCTTGACCAGTTTAGCGGGAAACAAGAAGTTCTCCGATCCACATCGTGAGCGATCGGCTATGAGGAACAATAGGCGGATTCGGCTAACCTCGGGAGATTATCGGAGCTATTCAGATTTTTTGATATAGTGTTTTGCAATTTCCTCAACTGAAGATTACAATTTCTGTTAGCGTCTATCACAGAAAATAAAAATCTCTCGTATTAACTTTCACTTTTTCTTTAACTATATTAATTTGTAGAATATTTATATTAACTTTTGAATCTCAATCTATTCATTCCTATAATTGCTTTTATATTATTTGAATATGTCATTATCAATTTTTCTTATTCTGCGTTTTAATACATAAAATATCAATCTTTGCTATTGAATATACCAATTCTTGTTCTAACGATATTAGGTTTTCATATTTTTTTCTATAAAATTTCTTTTAGTGTATAAAACACGCTTCAAAGATGTTCTAGGGGCATTCTTTCGACATTTTCCCCTGGATATCCTTTCAAGACATCCTTAAGTCGACGAAATGCCAGACATAGGACCTTTCAAAGACAGCCTTAAGCCGTACTGATAACATCTTTAAGATATACTTTATGGGACTAGATTAGAACGTCTTTATTACGCCCTCATGACGTCTTTTTGTAAAAGCCTTAGGACGTCCACAAAAAGACGTCTTTAGGATGACTTTAATCCAAGTGTGCCCACTGGGACGTGCGTGTCATGTGTGTTACAAGCGAAAACTGCAGAGGGCGTATTGCAGGCAAGTGCATTTACTCAATTCAATCCGATTGGAAACATTTGACACAATTAGCAACAATTTAAACCTATTCAACTTTTGATTACTCTTAATCGTTATTAATCGTGTCCAATCGCAAAAAAAAATACGAAAAATTAAAGAAAATACAATAAAAATTTTAAAAAAACAACAACAAAAACGCAAGCATGAATGATATTTATGGCAGTCTAAGCCCGATGGAATGCGAAAAGTTGTTGTTTTCTCTCTTATAAATAATTGAATATGTTACACGAAACATTATGCGATGCGTTTAAATATGCCATTAGTTTCAATACTATGTCGTACGTAATTTTTGACATAGAATGTAATTCTGACATTTTTTTATGCAAAAAATGTTTTTTATGTAATAATTTGTTCGAACAGATTGTTGAAACAGAATAATTTTGCAAACCTAATCGCATGTTTGGCTTAAGCGTACTAGTTTGATTAAATTTACAAAATTAATTATTTATTAATTTGTTTATTAAAAAGCCTAATTGAAGACATAGACGAACTATTCTGAATGTAACTTTTTCCATTTAACCTTATTCTGTTATTTGTTTGGCAAAATTAATTAATAACCCAATAATTTTTTTAAACAAATTAATTTTGAAAAAGTAATGGAAAATTCGAAATCAGCGACGCCCCAAACCCTCTAAACTATATATAGTTTATATAGTTCGTGGATAAAAAATCGTATGGTCACTGAAGAGTTTAAAAGACTGAGTTGGCGTTTTTCTTGTTATTATACAACATTTTTTTATCTGCCATATTGGACTAGCTATTGACATTTTAATAATAATAATAATAAGGATTATTGAAAATAGGTTTTTAGAACGAACATTAAAAAGATATTTAAACGAACATTACATACAAACAAAAAAATTTATTTTTTGGCCGTCATTTTAAATTTGCCATTTTGAAATTTAGATTTTTGTAGTTTATTTATTGCCAGCAACACCAAAAATATCAAATTGAATAATAATGTCGGGTTTCTCATTGTTTTTTTTTTCACCTTCGAAATGGTATACCTGGAGAGCAAGTAAAAAAAACACTTTTTTGAGATATTTTTGTCCGCCATTTTAAAACGAAAAAAAGTAGTTAGTCTTTTAATGCGTGTTGAACGGAAGCTTGACGCGTACTCTCTTTTTCTTCCCCCACCACCTCCCCCACTACTCGCCGCATCCCCTGTATGGAACTCTACCTTACAAGCGTCTGCTGCTAGGATTGCAACTTCCGCGCGTGCGCAGTGAATGCGTTTTCATCGGTGTTAAGTACTATTTCCAGCGTACGTGTTTCAGTTTTTAAATTAAATCGTTGATTCAAACAGGAAAAATTGGTTTCAACACAATTTGACTAATGTAAATATGATTTTTTAGTATATCTTGTTAAAAAAATTAATGTTCTTGACAGAAAATTCATGTTTTTGGATGAATCGCACTCTCGCACTCTCATTTATTTATTTTGCAAATATACCTTTAATCAAGATAAAAAGTTTTTAAAGAAATGCAAGCATAAGATTTTACTTTGATTGACTATGAAACACCTTGGTCTAAAGCTGAACTACCAATATCTAATTTAAAATTGAACAACTTCTTTAAGCTTTACTTTTTTTTAGTGAAAATCCATTTTTTTAAACTGAAAATTGATCTATTAATTTGAAAATAAACATTTGTTGGAATTTTATAGTTTTGCATAGAAAATTCAATTGTTTGGTAGAACATTTAACAATTTAGTTGAAATTAAACTGTTTGGTAGAAGATTCGTTGTTTGATTCTCCGCGTGCGTAATGAATGCGTTCTGTCGGAGCGTTTAGCGCAGATCAAAGACAAAAGTGATTCAGCTGTGAATGTTTAATGTGAAATTGTTTTCCTTATTTGTTTTTAATAGAAGCACATATTGACATATTTGCAAAATTAATTTTACACAAAATTAAAATTTGAGAAAGTATGTTAAAGGGTTACATCTTAGTGAGTAAACTAACTTAAATGAATTATTTATATAATTATATAGTAATGTGTATAAATAATAAAGTTATATTGTATAGGATATGCAACCATTGTTTGAAAGTAAAGACTTAATCACGTTTACCTGAAAAGTTAAATGTTTATAGCAATGTTAGTGGTAACGCGTTACTTATTTTTTTAAAGTAACGGTAATGTAAACGCGTTACAATTTTTGGGCACGTGTAATAGTAACGTGCACTAAATATAAAGTTATATATAAGTTATATATAAGTTATATATACCAGTCAGGGTTTTGGACGAGGATCTGAATTGTGACCTTGAAACTCACCTGGCGTTGACCTTCAAGGTTATTTCAAGGTCAACTTTTATTTTTCAAATGGAACCCCCTATTTTTGACACCGCCAATCGAAAGAACGCAAAATTTTACGTTTAGACATGCATCAAGGTCATGTGACCCGATGACCTTCGAGGTCATTCCAGGGTCGTATAAACTCAAACATGGTCTAGACAGCTGATCAGCGAAAATATGCGTTTTCGTGAGAAACATAATTGTATAAATGTTTACACCGTCGTTTTTGAACGGCTCTCCACGTTTTGGGACATCTTCCGCCCGTCCGTAAACACGATAAGTTTAAAAAAATTAACGAATCTAATCGAGCGTTGGCACACTTTTTTAGGTCATAGAAGAAAGAGCGAATTTGTTAACCAACATTCTTTAACCAACGTTTATGGTTTTATCCATCGAAAATAATATTAAAAAATAGAATTCGAACTCTTCAAAATATGTTAGAATTCTCCGCTGCCTCGAGCTCGAGCTTTCTTCAAACACTTGCCTTGTAAAAGTGTGCTAAGTGCCAAGTGTGCCAAGATTAATCTAAAAAAAGGAAAAACTACTATCGTTTCCGAGGACCCTGAGCTTGTGGAGATAAGTGTTATCAGACATCATGCGATTGGTGACTGATTATAGATGCAACTCCAGGTTCCGCTCACGTTAAACAAACTACATTTTTAATTCGATATGTTAATTTCACTAATGACACTGAAAAAACAGAGTATCAATGAAACACCAATTTCAGTGCACGATATAACTGCGACCAAAATTACTCTTGCGGTGTGAATACTACACAGTCATGTAGGGTACAGAGTCTCGATCATTTGGGGCACGAAATGCGGGTCACTTGGGGTACGGACTATCCGCTTCTCGGGGTACAAAGTGAAATTTGAAATAGCCATATCTAAATGCATTGTTTATTATCTTGACAGCTTTGAAGTCGTACGTTTTAGTGGATATTTCGTTCGCACTTTGTAATATTAAGCCAAGCTGAGGACCTACTTTCATACCTACGATTTTCTAGATAATGCAAAGATTCAGATGGAAGAGAAGGTGGCTTGCCTCGCTCGTCGCGTAGGACATGAAAAAATCTCAGTTGCGATGAATTAATTTGAAGGGTTAATGTGTGTAACAATATTGCAAATGTAGCATGTCGTACCTCAATTTCGAGATATTTCTGAATCACTATCACGGTACAGTAAACACCATTATCATTTTTTCGGCAACAAAATATACTTCCGAGTTTTTACAGTGGACGATAAAGGAACCCATAAAGTTGAAAAGCGTCTACTGACCTTTTTTGACTGTACTTAAAAAACGGCAGCAATATGAAAGGCCATAAATATAATGTTTAAAATTTGAATGCGATTAAATGCGAGAAAAAAATGAATCCTGCTCCATGCGTGAGTTCGCATTGATTTAACTGCTACTAAATTCGATTGAATGCGAAAGAATGAGAAAAAGTTGACCTTAAGGTGGAAACTTTTTATTGCGAGAGGTCGCATTTACTTCAATGCTTTTGAGTGCGAATAACTGAGAGGAAGTTCAGAGCAAAATAAAAACTTTTTAATAGGAAAGTTCGCATTTCTTTGAATTCTATTAAGTACGAATGAATAAGAGGAAGTTCCGAACAAAAGTAAAAACGTTTTAATGCGAGAATTCACATTCATTAAAATTTTTCTACTTCGGAAATATAATTTGAATACTTTTCAATAAGGAACCTCTGATTCAAATACATTAAAAAGATTGTTGATAATAATAATTAATATCAAAAATGAAATCCTTATTTTTTGACCTTGACAAAATATATTTCTGTATGATCAAAACCCATCCGGACCGAATGAACAGAAAGGATACGCTATAGCGTACCCTTATAGTATCCATATAGCATCCCTTCCGTATATTACAAAAAAATTTCGTTAACAGCAGGATAAGCATTTAACTTCTTGCAATTCCAATTCTACGTTAAATTTATCATTATAATGTCATAGAGTAATTGCAATAGTTTTTTTTGTTGCAGCCTTAACAATTTTAAAAAATGTCATAACTTATATTAATTTATATGCTATCGCTTTCTCTTCACACAATTATTTTCGAGGTTTGCTGACTATAGAGTTTCCTGGGTTTCCGTTTCCTCTTACTATTTCCGTTAATATGAATTCACGTTTTCTTTCATTTACTGTCCTTGTATAGGAGTGCACGTTTGGCTTTTCCCTACTACATGCCCCTTACTTTCTCTCATTTCTTCAAGTCTCATCATCCAGCTTGCCCCTTGTTCACTTTTATCCAAGATTCACCTTATCCTGCCATCCACACTCTGACCACACGTTTCCTCCCCCGTACATCTCTCTAAAACATTTCCCCATGATTCTATCTCGTAATAACAGACTCTACATCTTCTTTTCTCTTCATCCATTTAGTACTTGCACTCTATCATTCCTTCTCCCATCTTAAATCGTATACAGTAATTCCATTTACTCTCCTTTTTTACCTTCCTTAAATATTCTGGCTCCCCTTCAGTCTTTACTACCTTATACCATCTGTTATACTTATATTACACGATTTTTCCATCTTATATCCCCTTCTTTAGCTATCAATTCATTTTCTAACTCTTGTCATACTCTCACATCTGCTCTTATTTGGCATTCTCTCCTCCTATGTTGTCTCTCTTCCTCCCACCTTAATCCTTCTGCTTTACTCCTATTTTCTTTGTTTACAACTTCCCGTAGACAAGCCTGTGCTATCCTGCATGCCTCCCCCTTTTTAGCTTCTTATCAAAGTTTCATGCTCTCTTCATTTGTTTAATAACCACTTTACCTCTACGTAATTCCTCACTTAACATATATCCTGGAAAGCTCCAGCTCATTCCCAGTACCCATCTCCAGAATCTCTTCTATATACTTTCCACCCTTTTTTGCTCCTTCCATACCCGGATCTCCACTCCTTAACTTATGACTGACTTAAACCTTTTCTTCCCTATACCCCACACCTGTCCCATTACTTTAGTCGCACATTATATACTTCTCCTTACCAGTAGTTTAACCCCTCTCTCCAACTCAAACCAGAAGCTCAGGTAACCAAATTCCTTGACCTGTTCCACTTTCTCTCCGTACCTTTTTCTATTTTTCTCCAGTTTCTCCTCTAGATCTGCCAACAAGAGACTGAAAAGTAGTGGACTAAGTGGGCGCCCTCGCCTGAGCCCTCTTCTACTCCATAAACCCTCTCCTTTTTTTCCCAATCCTAAACCTTATCTTAGTCTCTTCGAATATCTCCTCGATCTCTTAGTTCCTATTCACTAAATAATTCAGTACGTAGATGATCTTTTTCTCTTTCACCTACCTTTCTAATCTCCTTCTGAGTATCTCCGTATATATTTTATAGCCCACCGACAAATGTAAGTGTGATTCCTGTACACTCATTCACCTTTTTTTCCTCTACTTTCTTAATTATCAGTACCACTAACTCTGTCCTCCACTCCTTAGGCCATCCTTCTCTTCTCCAAACCTTGTTGCATACCTTCCACATTTCCTTTCTCAGCCCTTCTCCTCTAAACCTCAAAGCCTCGTTTTCGAGATCGTCCTCTCATATTGCCTTGTTGCTTTTAAGCCTCGCTATCTCTCTATTCCATCCTCCCTATTTATCCTGTTACCACTATCATCATTTTCTTCTTCTATTCCCTTCCTCTTTTCACCTGATACCCTATTTTTAACACCTCCCAACCATCGCTTAAACTACAAGGTCTACTCATGCATCGCGATTTCCTTATTGGTGCCCTTCCTTCCTCCTCGTTCCCTATTGATCACCTCCCATTCCCCGCCTTCCCTGATTGCTTTTCCCACTCTTCCATATACTTACTTTTCTCTAACTGACTTTTATCACTTAACAATCTTTCATGTCTTCTCTTTCTTCTATTACATTCCTGGTTCCCTATCTCCCCCTTTCTCCACTTGTTTACATCTTCTTTCATTCTATCTTTACTCTCCTTACATTCTGCATCCCACCATCCCCTCTTCATTCCCTTCTTCTCTTCTCTTAACGTTAACTCTTCTTTTATCCTCTCTGTTAGTTCTTTGATCTTTTCAAGGCACATCTCCAAATCTTCCCCTTCCAATCCTCTAATCTCCTCGTCCTCTATTCTTTCTTTGAATCCTCTAAATGTATCCTCCCCCCATTTACCTATTTTTAATTTTTTTCGCCAGTTCTTCCGCTGTTGACTAGAGGTCCCTATCCCTATTACCTGTATTTCTATGGCAGTTTGAGTGTGACCTTCGTTCGGTGAACACCTGGCAGTTTTGTAGTGCTAAAACTGGTTCTGTGTCTCGGAAATTAAAGAAAATCACAGAATTGAGATTTTTTAATTCTAAAAAATGGATTCATCTGCTAGCGGTAAGTACTATTTGAATATAAATCACTAGTAAAATAGTCACAGTATTACTTTATAAGAAAAAATATCAATTTGTGTGTGAAAGTAGGATCAAATTGAATCAAATCAAGCAAACATTTAAAGAAAAATTGAGTTGCTCGTCGTTGTGCGACCTCCCGACCGACCACATCTTATGAACTATACTTTCAGTTATTGAAATCAAAATGAAGAATTTGCTATTAGTTGCGATTGTGATTTTGTTTCAACTTTTTGTATAAAAAGTCCGAAGATATCGATTTTTCCACGCATAAAGTGTATGTGCGGCAGGCAGGTCGGCAGAAAAAATATTCGGATGAGGAAGGCACATCTTTATTTCAGCAAATATACATATGAACTAACAGATTTTGGCGAAATTTGGTGGGGTGACCCCCCCCCCACCTGTCTACGTGCGTGTGCCTACTGGGGCGTTTCAAGAAAACGGAACGTTGCATTTCTACGAACTGTGAATTGAATTTATTGCTGAAAAGTGTTTTAAATTCTACAATTATAAGCGTCTAATATAATAATTATAATAATAATAATAATCAGTTGGTTACAAACTTCGCACTTTCGTAATAGAGATGCACAAATTCCTCTTTCATTATGGTATCCCAATTGATGATCTCCCACGGTATTTCTGTCAAGGTGGTTGGCTACAAATAGCTAACACTAGCTAAAACATCCTCAGCAGGCACAGTTGATGTTCCACTGCTTATCGTTTGTCGCAGATGTTCTTGCTGGCCAGCTGTTTGATTAGTGAGATCTGCCTGACCATCTCGCAGCTCACCATCACCACCGTCCTGCATTCTGTGACCCCCATCTGTGGCTCCAGGGGCGCCCCGACGATCTTCGGGGAGCGACATGCGTTTCAATATCTTTAATATGCTCTCGATTATTATTTGGGTTTTGGTGTTCTGCTAAATCACTCTCCTCTTCGTCATTAGCCTATTTGACATGGGAAACCCTGCCAGCAGCAATACTATCGCCAACATAGCCGTCAAACTCTTGAGAGGAAAGCTCAAGCCCTACCGCAACATCAACGCGAGAACACTTTCGGTAGGATTTTTAAAAGAATGGATGCCTTTCTATAGATAAATTCCAATGCCCGTTTTAGAAAGCGAAGATTACATGTGATATTGGAGTTTCACTATCCAAACGAATCATTACATCCCGGCCAATCGACCTGTCACCGTGATGTGAGAAAGAAAAGGTGAAGGAGTCTACAACATCAACGTTGCTTGTCCGCTTAACCGAAATTGACAGTCAACCTATACATCCAAGATCCACAACTATATCGATCTAAGACATGAAGTAAAAACCATATGGAGGAATGTGAATCATGCATCTAATCATTTCATTGTGATTTCGGCTACAGGCTATGTGCACGCAAGATTCACTGAACATCTTGAACATTTAGTAGTCAGTAGGGTATTGGCAGCAGCTCAGAATGCCTCTTTATTAAATACCTGTCGCATTATAAGAAACTATCCTGGTCATCAGGAAGTGAGCGACTAAAAACCCGTGGATTAGCAGATGGTAACTCTAAGAAAGCATCCAGAGGTGACCGTTGTCACCGCCAACGCTCGTGGTCGGTCTTAATTTTATACCTACAAAATCATCGTAGGAGGTTTCAAGCATCGTATTAAATTAGTTGAATTGAATTATATTATTTTAATCTCATCAGTCACTTGACTTAGTTCGTGGCTATGATGTATAACCGAGTTGACCCAAATAAAAGTATCATATATAATAAATTAATAATCAGTTGGTTAGCTCAGTTGGTTAGACATTCGGACTTCTCCTCATAGGTCCGGGGTTCGATACCTGAGTCGGTACCTCTGGAAATTTTTCTATGTACCTTTACCGAGGCTCTGGTGGTTCGGAACCAATCTTAAGCTGTAGGTTGCCCCATCGTGTACTTGACTTCAACCTAGTCCGTCAATGATGGGATGAAACCCAGGCTTTGTCCAATATGTCGGGTCAGCCTGCTCTCATCAGATCACTTGATTGCATTATAAAAATGCGTTCGTGACTGATGATGTATACCGGGACAGCCTTGTGCAAAATAATTAAATAAAAATCCAACTTGAACCAAAAATTCCTTCGATATGTTGGGCAGTAACCATCTTAAGCCTGCGACAACATTTCAATAATAATAATAATAATAATAATATATTGTTTTCAGTTTCA
>NC_046657.1:87806389-87807419 GCF_010883055.1 Belonocnema kinseyi
CTAACGGTAGGATGTCAATGCACGCGACATGATATGACGGTACTCAACCAAAAATAAAAACAATAAAAAGCTAACCGAAAAGTTAGCGCTAGAAAGCTCGCTCGTGGAATGAAGCAAGATGAAGTTAGAAGCTCGTCAAAACTAAAAGGTGCTCGCTCGCTCCATCAAATTATGAAAGTTCTATTTTGGGCGAGCAAAGCATGAAGGTCCCTTCTCGCGTTTAGGTTATAAGCGAGAAGATAGGCCTGAAGTTCGAAGCGTTTGACACAGCCGGTTTCACACTTATGGTGTATTTAAACGCTTGTCGTATGCATACGGAAAATGTATCTTCTTCTCATTCTACCATGTGACGATACGACTATATTTGTTATTTTTTACAATATATTTTTTTCACTTCTTTTTGCATAGCAATATAGGAAAATGTTTAAAAACACATTCTCATATTCGGTTTTTCAAATGTTGCCCTGAAAAAAATAAGAGCAAGAACAAATTTGTTTCTAAAAATGTTAATTTTCTATTAAAAGAGATATATTTTACTGCTTTTTTGAAAATTAATTTAGACACACACCATACACATGGTGTAAAGAAAAAGTAAAAAATTAATGTACTATTATAAAAAATGTGTCAAATTCGACCAAACGTGCTGCTCAAATCGTGTCAATGAATTTACAGGGCTAATTTTGAAATTAAATTAATAAAATGTGACATTTTTAAATATCGTATTTTTAAAGCACTTGTCTAGAGAAATTAAAAAAAAATCGTATGTCCGGACGTGGATCAAATCCGACAAAACGTTGGCCTAAAATGAAATGAAACCTTCATGTTTTGCTCACCCGAGATAGAACTTTCATGATTTGATGAATCTAGCGAGCATCTTTTAGTTTTGGCCAACTTCTAGCTTCCTCTTGCTCAATTCCGCGAGCTAAAACTTTCTAGCGCTAATCTCATGGTTAGCTTTTGATTGTTTATATTTTTGGTTAAGTATCATCTAGTTGATCGCGTGCATTGGCATCCTATCATTAGGACCCCT